>NC_134569.1:108978982-109041482 GCF_050947875.1 Dermacentor variabilis | reverse complement strand
GCTAGCTTACAAATCCCTCAACGTGGGCGCGATCGAATCAAGGTGTCGTGCTTACTGGTCTCATGCAGAGTCACTGTCGCAAATTGTGGTGGCCGCGATCGCGGTTTAGAAACGTAGTCCTCGCTCAACTGATGTTAACATAACCCTCTCTTGCGACTGCTGGGATTGTGAAAAAGGAACCTAGGAAATTTTGATAAAATTATCTGACATGACGCCAAGTAGTGGAGCACAGGGTAAGACGTTACGCAGGAGAACTCAATAAGGCAGTGACGTTTGGCCTCTCGAGGATTTATGCGTGTTTCGCCGTGAACACCTATAGAGAAATTGGGAGCTTCGTCCGTCGCCATACGCGTTATTGGTGCACTAAAGCCCCGCTTTCAAGCTTTAGGTTACTGTACGCCTTAGTATAAAATGTAGAACGTAGCCCTCAATGTTCATCAATGTCACGTCGTTCCACACGGAAACAAAGAACGTTAGGGAACCACTGTGTGTATCGCGCATTTTCTAAACGCTCACGATGCCGACTTATGCTCGGCAGAAAAGGCCGACACGTACGCATCGGAATTCCATCAGTTCCGTCATTCCGCGCGGTGCGTATAATACTTAGTTCGTCCGCGCTTGCCTGATCGCTTCATCTTAGGTCCTGGAGCTCGACACTACAGTCAGAAAGAGTAGTTAAACCGAAGACAATTAACCAGAAGGAAAAAAACAACAAAAAAGGAACCTTGCGGAGGTTCACGGTGGATGTAGTTGTAACATTGTGAGCGTTCCTGGCGGTTTGGTCGGCTGAGAAGCGGGCGCGAGCCTACTATCTGTTCACGGAAAAGGAAGCCGAGCTGCAACCGGTCCACTACGATCGCGGCGGAAGAAGATATAGAATAAAAAGCGCAACAGTGCACTACCTTCGCGGTGGAAAGAAGCGCCTATATGAACGATGGCAAACTCCAGCGTCATATTCGTTACTGCTGATCATCGTACAGGAACTGCAGCGCAGCTCGTCATCGTGTGCGGCGAACGAAAGACAAAAGTAGAAGTATGCCAAGATACACCACGGGAAAAAAGGAAGCTGCTCGCCGACGCGGTACAAACGTATATACGAGGTAGTCGGTGAACTGACTACTGGCTCGATGACTAGGGAGTAGGAAAGCGGGGGGGAGGGGGGGGGGAATAACGCGATGATGGTCTTCCATAGACATGTCAAATTCGCCCGACCCACAGGCGTAATAAAAGCAACAACCCATTTTCTCGGGACACAACAAACATAGAAAGAAAATTGGGCGGTAATATGCTCCCGGCTCATTTGAGTCAAAAGCTGCTTTCACATCTTGTAAATATATATGCGTACGTCCGTGCATGCTTGCGGTAAAACAACCGACAGTGGGCAAGTGAGGCTTCGTCTCTCTCCGTAGGCGTCATGTTGAAGCTCAGTGTATAGAACAAGGTGCCCCAACGACAGCCAGCGACGGGTTTTTTTTTTTTTTTTCAATGCATACCTGTCGATCTATAGCGTGTGCATTTTCAATGCGCAGGGTGCGTACCTGTCGATCTCTAGCGTATGCAGTTCTACGGTGGCTGCGCCCATGAAGTCGTCCTGGAGGCCGAAGTCGTAGTCGAAGACGCGCACCACCAGCGGGTCCCAGAGGTCCCGCACGGCCACAGTGAAGCACTCGTCCCAGTACGGGTCCAGCGAGCGGGACACCGTGCGGCTGCGGTACACCTGCCGGCCGCCCTGCTTGAACTTCACGTACGGGTCGCTCGTGCCTGTTCCGAGCGAGACAGAAAAAAGCATACAATCTGCTTTTTTTTTTTTTTAGGTCAGGTATCGGCCTCCCACAGAAGTCACCCCTGCGCTCCTTGAACCGGGCACCACTCGTCGCCGTTTCCTCCAATTGTGAACTCGGCGTCACCTTTACTTTATCGACGACACCCGGGGCAACCTTCTAGTATATGCTTTGTACAACGCCTGAAAATAGGGGAAGAGGTAATTGAGTACCCTTTACATAGAGTTAGCCGATCTTGTCGTTAGGTTTACGTCTTCCCCGTCAACCCGCTTTCCCGATATGATGTTTCTGCTCACAAGGTATATAAGACGGCAGTCTAAACACACAGCTTCTTTTCCCCAAAGTGCAACTTGAAAGAAAGAGAAGCAATAACCGAAGGCCTGGCCGAGGAATGCTTGTGCCCATTCTGTCATCGATCGGCGTCCGCGGGCAGTTAATACCGAGCTCACGACGTAACGCCGTCGATGCGAGCGCTGCGCCAAGGCTACGAGAGCCGTAGTGGACGCCATTAAGGCTTTTTAACGTAGGGGCCGCTAGAACGTAAGAGTTACTTTCGCTGCATTCTATTCCTTTCTTAAGTAAAACTCTCGCTTGAGCTAGTTGGCTCATGCTTGAATGAGTAAAGGCAAGGCGCAAAAGACCAGGACTGAAGAAGGACACAAACGCCTGTCCCGTCGTTTGTGTCCTTCTTCAGTGCTGGTCTTGTGCGTCTTGCCTTTACTCATTCCTTTCTTCTCGTCCACCGTGCCCATCCGGCCGTTCCCAGCGATCACGTGGCCCGAGCGCGGTGCTCAGGCTACTGACGAAGCGCACAAAGGAATAGCACTGGTATGTGGCAGTTGCATTATATGTAGGTCAAGTATTCCCTTTTTCAGTCATGTCGTCCTGCGGCTAATGCGACGCTCACCCGCAGGGATCATCACTCGCACTCACGTTCGGTGCTCTTAGAGATGCACTGATGTTTAGAGGTGTTACGTCTCTGTCCAACTTGCATGACAAAAATAAATCGTGTTAAAGATGACCAATGCGTTTCGCAATTTGTTTGACGCAAAGACTGCCGCATTGTGACCCCTCAAGGACAAAGAAGTTTATCACCGTGACAGTCCCACGATTGAACAAGGTTGCCGCTATATACATTACACGTGTTTGTCAACCACTTTCTGACCATCTTGTTGTTGAGAATTCGAAAACGAACAGGTGTTACCCGAGGTTTTCCTTTTTTTTTCTTCATGAAGCAGTGCAAGTTGCTGTATACCGCGTGCTTATTCGTGTATTGTGGAGTGCTTGCTCCAACACTCTATACTATATCCTCACATCTACTTTGTTCGAATTTCGTCCTCGGTTCCTGCGCCTTCCCGCATATCGTCTTTGTTTCGTCCCTCAGCTGAGACAGGAGCTAACCTGGCCCTAAATGTTTGTTTTATTCTTCGCTCAATACTGGCAATAATATTGATATGAATATTACTAATCGATGAATTATTTATTCACCGCGCCCAAGAAAAACCCTAAAGTCTTAGTGCTGCCCCCCTCCCTCTCTCATGCCTACATTAAAAACCAAAAACAACAAAAACTTCAGGGGTATATAAGGAAAAAAAGAAATAATAATAATAATAATAATAATAATAATAATAATAATAATAATAATAATAATAATAATAATAATAATAATAATAATAATAATACGAACATTATTGGGTGGCGTAAGCCGCCCTGGCTTTGAAACCGTGTTTCCGTTTGAAGGTTATGTACGCAGTATGAAATGTGCTCTACCGGCAAAGCCGGTTTCGAGAGGTGATTGTTTAAACCACACGAGCACCACGAAACTGCCCATTCTTGTAGTTCGCTGACTATTTGTGACGCAAGCCCTTACGAAGATTTGGACAAAACAGAATATCTAAAGCACGCCTGTAATCGAGAGTTGAAAGCACTTGCAAATTCAAGCAAAAGCCGGGCGCTAAGTAACTAAAAAGAAAAAAAAAAGGCGAGGAGAGATATTGGTGTATGCGGCGCGTTGTCGAGAGACCAACGAGCGAGCCGCAGCGGTACACAACCGGACGGGACAAAGCGTGCACTGCGGGAGCCGGCCACTGACCGCAGGCGTCCTTGGCGACCAGGTTCTTGCCGCAGCGAAGATGCACCTCCAGCTTGTACAGCACCACGCCAGACGACGACTCCGTCCTAGGCGGTGAAAAGGGGCGCCATGGAAAACAGCGTGAGCAGGTTGTTTACTGGGGTCACAGACATCACCGGACGGAGAGAGAATTCATTACAGAAAAGGTAGAGCTACTTTTCTCCGCGGTACGGCAGCACTGTGCTTGTAATCAAGCAGTGCCTCTTCCATAAAAAAGGAGTTTTAAAAAAAAGCGTGGAGGACGCTTAAGCTGCTTCGCCTTTTATAGAGAGTGGAACGCGACTGCATTCAAGGATCCCCTGGCTACTTCTCGCGCTTCCCGGCAACTGTAGCTTACCTGACCGTGATGTTTACCGGGAAACGCTGGGGGAGGGGAAAGGCTACGCACGACGGTGAGCTTTCTGGTGGAAACGCGACTTTTTGCGTGGGCCGAACCCGGAGGTAGTGGAAAGTCGCGGAAAAAAAATTACATCATTTTCAGGTTTCTGTTATTGTTTCGCACTTCTAATGTTTAAGTCTGAGAGGATTTTACATAAAAGGCGTGCACTGTCGGTGTTTTGTTTCATGACATTTGTTTGTGGGCTGTCATTCTCAAAATTCGTAAGAGTAATTTTGTCAAGAATGTAACGCAAGGTATGAGTAACTTTAGTGATAGAATGGTGTGGCAATGTGTATTTATTTATTTATTTATTTATTTATTTATTTATTTATTTACACGTACCTTACAAGCCTTCGGAAAGGCATTGTGTAAGGGGGCAAACAGGTTAATTAACATATTCGTAAGGAACTAGGAAGCAAAGAAAGCATCAGTACAAAAAAAAAGGATATCCACGGAACGCAGCAATATGGAACATTAATACGATAATAGCAAATACAATATCAAGAGCAATAACATTAATAACAGTAAGCACAATAACATAATAGCATTATAAACATTCTGGAGCAGTATGAAATATTAACACCGCATTAGCAAATGCAGTAACAAATACAGTAAAGAAATTACAAAATAACGAATTGGGTCACTGAAATTGTTTTATTAACTTGTAGAGAAATGCATAACCCGCATATACCACACGTCTTATAGCAAGGCGTGACCTAAGCTTGTACGGCAATTTTCGCTTACGGACAACTCCGCCGACGCCGACACCGGATTTTCTGCGACACAGGGCCCTTGACGCTATCGCGTTAAAGAAGATCCGGTCGCACGCACTTGACACCCAGGTTTGCAAAGAACAAAGCGTGCCTTGTACCGTAATTGACTACGCGTACAGTTGGCATCAAACGTTTACGAGACACTGGATGCAGCCTGGTATTAAGATTATCACCATGTACGTGCAAACAACTTAGTGCGGTCATAAACTGCATGAAGATCCAACGTTCTGTCTGAACCCCCTGTCCGTAAGCTTTTGACATCGACTATATATGTTCTTGGAGTTTTCATTTCTTTAAAGAAAAAACACTTTTCGCATTTTCGCTTCGAAATCATCGATGTAGAATTATTTTAGAGTAAGAAATCGTTCTGGAAAATTGCGGAGAAAGGTCGTTGAAGCTATATATGTCTATAGACTATATAGATTATATATGACTATATATAACCACGATGCGCAAAATTTAGCGGGCTGTTCAAAAGGAGCTAAACCGGAACTTTCGCATGACCTCTGCCTGTGTAGTTAAATTGTGAGCTTTAATGCATACCTTCCATCAGGTTATACAACTCCAGCGAAAGTTCCGTTTCCACCATGGTGCTTGGCTCAAGCAAAGGTTCACCTAGTGGTACCAGGAATATGAACAAAAGCCCAACTCTCGTCTCCAGCACTCAAGCAGCTTTCACTGCTCTTGCTGTACGAGACATACAACGAGCATCATCATCTATATACTGACGCTTCAACCACGGTGAATGGGTCTGCAGGATCGGTGATCTTTCCTGCAAAACCTTCCACCATAAAGATTCGACTATCTCACCAGACTACATCGACTGCCGCGGAGCTTACTGCTATTCGTTGTGCACTTCATATAATTTCTGAAGAACTACCCAAGAAATGGAGCGTGTTCACTGACTCCAAGGCTGCTCTTCATTGTTTGGTTTCTGCCTTACGCCGAGGACCCCACGAACAACTAGTTCTAGAAATCAGACTGCTGCTTCACCAGCTCGTCGAGCAAGGACACGACATCACGTTACAGTGGATTCCAAGCGACTGTGGCGTAATGGGCAATGAACATACCGACGCAGCAGCACGATCTGCACATAAGGAGGGCTTGCAAGACTCCATTCCATTCTCAAGAACAGACGCTGCAATGAAAATTCGTGTGACTGCAAATGAAGACATCAAAACTTTATGGAACACACCAAGCTTGAAGCATACACGTCTACACCGACTGGACCCATCCCTTCGACTTCGACCCCATCTGGACTCTCTCGACTCGAAACAGCAGTACTTTGCCGGCTGTGGCTTGGTGTCACCTACACAAGATCTTGCGCCTTCCGAGTCGGTATGGACGAGACAGCGCGGTTTGCAGTCACTGTGGCGGCGAGGAGACTATCGAACACGTACTTTGTCACTGTCCTCAATACAACGCGCACCGGCTGTCACTAGCGACCACGTTGGCACGCCTTGACGACAGGCCACTTTCAGAACAGTCAGTTTTGGAATGCCGACATGAACTGTCGTCGCAGCGAAAGTCGGTCAAGGCTTTGTTGACCTTTTTACGTGACAGTGGCCTATTAGAAAGACTATAATGACACCATTCCGCCCCTTTTCATATTCTTTTCTCACGCTTCTATTTTTGTCACGCTCTTCTTTCCTTCTTTACTTCCAATTTCCCTTCCCCTAGTGCAGGGTAGCTTACCGGAGGTTTTAACTCTGGTTAACTTCCCTGCCTTTCTTTCATTTGCATCTCTCTCTCTCTCTCTCTCTCTCTCTCTCTCTCTCTCTCTGTGAGCTTTAACGTCCCCAACCGGAAAGGTGAACTATGGGTGACGCCATTGTACGTGGAGGACTGCAGATCAATTTTGACCTCCTGGAGTTAATGTGCACCAGAAGAACGACACACACGCGTTTTTTGTTCCTTCTTTTTTTTTGTGAAGCTCCCATTGAAATGCGGCGGCCACTGCCAGGCCTCGAACCCCCGATCTTGTACTCAGCAGCAGAACTCCGTGTAGCCGCCGAACCGCCGAGGAGAATGTAGATGCGCATCTGCAACAAGCGCGTAACACGGAGGCTGAATTCCTTGAAGCGGAGCTTCCGGTCCAATGTTGTGCAAATAGTCAAGACCCTCCCTCGTAGCTGGCCTTGCTTCCAATTCTTTTGCGATACGTCGCAGAGGCTGCACCCTCGCGCAGAGCACAAGGGAGACGGACTACTTTGCGTTGAAAAAACGATGATTGATGGTGCATGGAGGTTTTACTACGAAAAAGAAAAAGAAAGGAAGAAATAAAAATGATACGCTGTGGAAGTGGTCGAGTGATAACAGTATCGTTGGTTCGAAGAAGCCCGTGCTCAGATCGATTCCTGCAGCCCGTCAAAGCTCTGGCAGCAGATTGTCGATCTGAAACTCTTTTTTTTTTCGTTCCGGCTCACAAAAAATGGTTCAGTTGCGCTTCAACTCGGGAGCAGAAAAGTTGGTTTAAACGGGCTTACGTTTTTTTTTGTACAACCTGGCAATAATTACAGGAAGGCAGCATACACTTATTTCGTACAAAAGACCGACGGTGCCCGCGAGCTGCACGAATAGACAGAAGAAAACGAAAAAAAGAAAGAAAACCGCAAGAAAGAAAGCACACTTCAGAATCAGTACCTCAGAAGCACTGCTTCATTCCTATCGCTCCTACTTCAGTTTACACACCACTGTGATCACAAGCGACCGCCCATCCTGAAAGCGCTTCTTCATTTCAGCGACTGATTTGATTCACTAGAGATACCAGCAGTCATAGAGACATTACGTAATCAAGGAATACAGGCCGCTTATGCAAATATCTTGGAAAATATCTAAAGAGGTTCCACAGCTACCTTAATTCTACACAAGAAAAGTTGGAAGGTACCTATAAAGAAAGGGGTCAGACAAGGAGACACAATCTCTTCAACGCTATTCATTGCATACTTGGAAGGAGTATTCAAGCTATTAAACTGGGAAGGTTTAGGAATAAGGATCAACGGCGAATATCTCAGCAACCCGCGATTTGCAGATGGCATTGTCCTGTTCAGCGACACTGGGGATCAGTTACAAGAGATAATTGAGGACCTTAACAGAGAATGTAAGAGTAGGGTTGAATAATAATATACAGAAGATAAAGATAATTGGGCAAGGGAACAAGAGTTCAGGGTCACCAGTCAGCCTCTAGAGTCTGTGAAGGAGTACGGTTACCTAGGTCAACTAATCACAGGGAACCGTGATCATGAGAAGGAAACTTACAGAAGAATAAAAATGGGTTGGAGCGCTTACGGCAGGCATTGTCAGCTCCTGACTGGAAGCTTACCATTATCTTTGAATAGGAAGGTGTGCAAACAGTGCCTTTTACCAGTGCTGAGATACAGGGCAGAGACTTGGAGATTGACAAAGAAGCTTGAGAACAAGTTAAGGACCATGCACAGAGCGATGGAGCGAAGATTTCTAGGCATAACGTTAACAGACAGAAAGAGAGCGGTGTGTAACAGAGAACAAACAGGTATAGCCGATATTCTAATCGACATTAAGTGAAAAAAAAATGGAGCTGGGCATGTCATGTAATTCGTAGGTTAGATAAACGGTGGACCATTAGGGTTCCAGAATGGGTACCAAGAGAAGGGTAGCGCAGTCGAGGACGGCAGAAGTCTAAGTGGGGCGATGAAATTAGGAAATCCGTGGGCGCTAGTTCGAATCGGTTGGCGCAGGACAGGGGTAATTCGTCCTGCAGTGGACATAATATAGGCTGATGATGTTGACGATGACGTTGACGACTGCGATGCTTGTCTCACGCCGTCCGAAAACTCTATGGTAGTCACCAATTTCAAGTGCTGACAAGTTCTTTACACACACGGCTGCCTTCCAAGTGCGCCACCTTGCAAACCAATAAGGATAATGCGACTCGTAAAATGAAAAAGAAAGTTCGTCTGCATTTACGAATGAGGCAGACAATGAGTGCAGACAATGCACAGATGAAAAGGTCCAGAAAAGGTGGCCAAATTAAACCGAACGGCGTTGTGTTTTTCTTTTTTTCTTTCGCGAATGAAAAAAAAAATAATAACTTTCTAGTTCAGTCCTGGTTCGGGACAAGATAACGTTCTTCTTTTCGTTTCTTTTTTTTTCCTTTGGTTTCTTTTTCTTTCCTGAGTTCAGAATCGATGCCCTCTCTCTCGGTGGCCGTATCTTTCCTTTCTCTTCCATTCTCTCTCTCTTTCTTTCTTTATTTTGCAGCCCGCAGTTCCCGTTCCTCGTAGTGATCCCACTCGTATCGATTCAGGCTGCGAAAGGCGTCCCACAAGTGTTAAGTTTCGTGCGCTGTGCGCTTCGCGCGGTTCCACACCTTCCGCGACGCATTTTAGGGACAGCTTCTCAACTACGGCGCTCCACTCTCGCCTATATATTGCTCACACTCTGTATGTGTGTAACGTGACGTGTTTATATATGTTTAAATAATAATAATAATAATAATAATAATAATAATAATAATGGCAGCCATCTTGTCGCCCGAATTTTTTTCCGTCCTCCAGGAAGCCGAAGGGTAAAGAGTAAGAAAGGGAAAAACCAATGTTCGTCTTCTTCGCCGGAAGACAAACTTGCCTAACGACAGCGGCTCATTCGAAACGAAACTACCGCTGATCATGTTTGCGCATTTAGCACCAGTTCCATCGTCCTATATAACCACAGATATCGAAGCCATTTGCTGTTTTCTTTTTTCGAGACAGCAACTTCTCACCCGCTCGATCGCCGTCGATAAAACTAAGCAAAGCCGCATTCCATCGCAGTTTCCTAGCAGCAAAAACATTTTTTTTTTTAAATCCACAGCCTTCGCGTGTCTGTTCTAGGGTAAATCATAAACCGCAAACCCTACAGACGCACAATGTTCCAAACCTGGATATGCTGCCACACGTGACGCTCTAGAAAGGCGCAGCCATGTTTAGTCGCCCTCTCGCCATCAGACGACTCGCAAAGATGGCCGCGTCAGGAGGCAAAAGGGCGCAGTTATCTTTTGGGAAACAGGACGGGGCTGCGAAAGGCGGAGCTGGAGCATCGCATTTTCGCCTAAGAAAACCTGGAGGCACGAAGAAATTACCACCGGAAGGACGTCGCGGAGCGTCTTTTTTCTCTGTTTTATTCTTTGAGTACGCGAGCGGCATAAATTCAGACGCCAACGACAGAAAAACAAAAAAACTTAAGTGAGAAAACAGCCCGCGCACGCATGGAGCTTCTTTTTCTTTTTCTTTTTTGAAAAGTGCAATGTGTCATCGCTAAGGGGGTCGTCGCAGAAAGCATACTGCTTCGCGGGAGCTCCACTTCCGGGTTTGAATTACACTAGTGTCGGGCACGCTACCCACACAGGAAGGCGAAGATGTACTACAGTCATTTTGTACTTGTTCATCGGTCAGTATATCTAGTGCGCTCACTCACTGAGCTGGTAGTATTCTACTCCACAGTAAAAACAAGAAAATAAGGAAAAGAAAGCGTTTTGTTTACGACGCATCCATCCCCGCTTCTCTGTTTGGATAAATTTCGTTCATTTATTCATTCGTTCATTCATTCATAGTTGAGCGGTTACCATGGTTTTCGTAAATGCGACTCTGTGTGGCGTCCCGAAACGCAGGCGTCAGAGTTGCCGCTCAGCGGACTTAAAGCGCATCTCCGGCGATTTTTCGATGTCCACTGGTCTCCATAAAATGTTGAATACATGTTCTCTTTTGTACACTGATTATCTTTGCCGAATAATATGGCTGCAAGTCATTTAGTTTTCCTGAAAGTAAATCTTAAAGATTGGTTGCGCGTTCCCGACTCGTGACTCTTTACTGGCCACCCTGTGTTTCTCACGTCAGAGACTACACCGCCGCTGTCGCTCAACTCGTCGGTCAAAACGCCGCTGGCTAGCTCGGAAAATCTGCAAAAGCTCCCTGTGTCGTCAGGAGACATCATCAGCGTCGCTTCTTTGGCGTTAGCGCCGCGTGTGCTGCGTGTTTAGCGCTCGTTTACATTATGGTAGCGTAGGATCTGACGTCATCGACTCATCGTGACGTCACACGAAGCAGGTTTCGGTATCTCGTTTATTGGTTGTTTAAAATTACTGATGAATTTCTAAGCAAACTGAACCACCCTACCGCTGAGAAGGACTGCAAATGCCATTTCAAAATGACAGTATTCTAATATGATTTTAAAAAACGCCGGAGTTGCCCTTTAACATGACAAAGAATAAGATATCAGGGCCCGTATAATAAAAGTATTCTTTCACTCGATTCCATTTCAGAGCGATAGCTTTAAGGGCCTCGCTACGCAGAAAAAAATCCAGCTTTCACGGTGCGTTGACCATGAGCGAAAATTTTCCACCAATCACAGAGCGGCGCGCGCCGCCCGGTTCCTTGCAGCACCACCAGATGGCGCTCGCATCCGCGCATCTGGAAATGCGCGGAGGCTGGAAATTCATGTCTGAAATTAAATGGCTGGAAATTCAAGCACAGCCGAATGACGAAGCGATTATCGCGTGCGCCTTGACCGAAACGCATGTACGAGATTTGGAGAAGTCACCTGTTATCGACAATTTTGTGTGGGAAGCGTGCACGAGAACGACTGGGTCAAGGAAAGCCGGAGGCGTAGGCATGCTAATTAGGTGAGGATTGAAGTGGCAAAGGGTAAAAGAGAGATGTAAGGAGCATATATGGATTAGTGGCACGTGGCAAAAGCAGAAAGGTGTGGCTGGGAGTGGTTTACCTATGGACAGGTAGTGATAACAAAGATAAAGATAAGGAATTGATTGATTACATTAGAACCGATGCTAATGAATCCGGGAAATCCGGCCAGGTGATATTAGTTGGAGATATGAACGCGCACATAGATGATTTAGACGGATATACTGATTACAACGGTTCTCTAGCGTTGGATCTGTGACATGAACACAACCTTGTAGCAGCTAACAGGGAGAATAAGTGTCATGGACAGGTGACATGACAATACGGAGACAGGCAGTCATGTACAGACTACGCCTTAGTCTCAGAAATGGTCTACGAACAACTAGACCATATGATAACAGACGAACGTGGAAAAAATAGCGTGGGTAGCGATCACAGATGTTTAGCATTGAAGTTTGAGGGCGATACTAACGAAAAACGCGAACAAATAGGATCAGAATTTTAAAAGTGAATTAAGAGCCAATAACAGATATAGCAAAATACACGAGAAAACACGAGAATATACGAGAAAACAAATTTCTGTTACGCGTAAACTCAAAACACAAACCCCCTTTCGCAAATCTCAAAGGCCATAAAGCGGCGCGCTCAGTTCCTTGCAACAGCTCCAGATGGCGCTCGCCTCCACCGCATCGCGCCCCACGCAACAGGCCGCGTTTCTACCAGAAAGCTTGCCTTCGTGCATAGTGTTCGCCGCCAGCGTTTCCCGGTAAACATTACGGTTACATAAGCTGCAGTTGCTGGGAAGCGTGAGAAGCAGTCAGGGATCTTCGAATGCTATCGCATTCCACTCTTAAAGGCGAAGCTTAAGCGTCCTCCAAACTTTTGAAGAAAGACTCGGGAACATGGATGAAAATAAACTTGCAACTAAAGTGCACAGTTATCTGTACTTGAAAAGCGTGGGCACAGAATGGAGGAAGAGTTCAAGAACGTTGGCAACCAAGTACAGGGTAACTGAAACTGTAAATAGACAGCAAGGAATCATCAGAAAGAAAGTTAGAGGAGCAGAGACAGTTAATTTGATGCAAACAATTTAAACAAAAATGACCTTGGAGATTTACAAGAATGAGAAGAAAGAAATTAGAAGGGAAAATCTGTACGATAACACAAACGGTAGTGCCTTGCTATTTGAGGCTCGAGCTGGTTGCTTTATGACAAAAACATACCGGAGCAAATATTCGGAACTAAATGAGGCATGTGTAGGCTGCATCGAAAATCCGGAAACTACTCAGTACACCCTAATGGAATGCGAAGGGATTCATCCATTGATAACCGTAGGTAACATACACTTTCCGGAAGCGCTTGTGTTTAAAGTGCACGAAAGGGTCAACCGGTCAGCAGTCGAGATAAGCAGGAAACGTTTAAAGTATTAGTGGAAAAAAAACAGGGAAGAAATTGATACGACCGGATCTCCTACAGTCATAGCTAGAGGTACAAGGTAGATTTTGAAGTAAAAAAAATAAGGATATGTATACAAAAATGCTAGATAAAAACATGTATAGCATACCTGATTAAATCAAGCAGGCTATAGGTGACTATTTGACAACGTCCGGTTTCAAATGCGATACCAATAAATCATCATCATGATCATCATCTGCGGCAGCGGCCGTTCCGGCTGCGCGAGGGAAAGCAAAAGAAAGAACCAGAAAGCTCGCCTTCATGCATAGCGCTAGACGCAAGCGTTTTTCGGAAATTGCAAAAGCTGCAGTTGCCGAAAAGCGCGAGAAGCAATCCGGGACTCCTCAATGTTATCGCGTTCTACTCTTAAAGCCGAAGCTTAAACGTTTCCCAAGCTTTCTCTTTCTTTTTTTTCTTTTTATGAAGTTATCATCCACCGTTCACGGCTGGCCGATCGCGAGGACAATGTGAGGAGACCACAGGTGAAAGGCGAGGATGAATAGTAGTGGGATAGAATCGCTACATAAAGCCCGCCCAGTTAAGAACTCGCGCATCCAAGATGTGCTCTACAGGGTAGATGACTTGTCATACAAAAAGCACACATCGAAAATAAAAAAAAGAATAATTGAAGCGATACTTTCGAACCCCTGCTGCTAGAAACAGTCGTTCACACGCCGCGGTACTAGTGCGAGGAGTGGCCTCCGACATTATTCATCTTTGATTTCAGTAAACCGGGGCTCCAGGGTCACTCCACACAGCACGGACCACTGCGCATCTGTATACGATTAATGAACAGCCGCCGTACAGCTACGTACTACATATCGCGACAAGCACGAGCCTGGCATGAAAAGTGGCAACACTTCCGTGCTATAGCGCACGCGCTACTTCCGCTCTCTTCTGGATGACAGACGATGTAAGACGCACGTTATAACTGGACGTCCTCCAACTAGTCAAAGCTTGGTCATTGATATCCTCCTTTTTTTTCTGTTTTCCATTCAGATATACTGCGTCATTTAGTGCTTTCAGTCAATTCGATCCAACTTACAAGTAATTTTTTTTTCGGACCTCGGCTCTTGCGGTGCAATTGCGCCGCAATGTAGCGCGAGTGGAAAGAAGTATACTTCTTTCCACTCGCGCTACATTGCGGGCGTGCATCTCTCAAGCTTGGTGAACGCTTGAAAACGCGGAGTGATCGTGAATTAACCGGGCGCTAACTTATCTGTAGCTTAAAGTTTCAGTGTTAAAAATTAAATTATGGGGTTTAACGTGCCAAAACCACTTTCTGATTATGAGGCACGCCGTAGTGGCTCTTTCGAAGAATACGGGAGGTTGAGAGCGGAGAAAACGAACGACCCGCATAGAACGACAGAAAGGTGATGCGCGTTGGCAAAGATTTGTTTTGTTTGAAAGGCCAGGCGTATAGAAGGACACGAACACCGAAGGAACGAAAAGGACGTCGCAAACGAAAGAAGGCCTATAGGAGAGAGGCAAACGCAAGATGACCACCAAGGACAACACATGTCGTTTCTCCTGAGTTATAGTGTCTTCTAGCAGGCCTACCATTTCAAGCCGAAAACCTGCCCGTGACACGAAGCGCATATGCGTACGCAGGCTGAGTGAGAGGAAACAACGGACAGACACAGGGAGAGGTTGTGCTCCGAATACCCCCTCCCCCCCCCCCCCCCCACCACGCACGCGCGAAAAAACCAATCCGCATATCGCTCACTTGCGGGTCTTGCAAGGGAAGACTTCCTCTCCGCCCTCGGCCGCCGCTAGGACTCCCCTGGCGAACGATGCCGGCGGAGTCGCCGGGGCCGGCGGCGCTGTCTGCAACAACGCCGGCGCCGTGGCGGTGACGTCCAGCGAAGTGTCTTCGTCCACCGAGACTCCCTGCTGCTGCTGGCGCAGCCTCCGCCTGCTCCTCAACAGCGTGGGGTCCGAGTACGAGGCCTGGTCCCGGCAACCGCCGGGCACGGGCCGTTGGCACGGCGTCGACGCCACGGAGTCCCCCCGGGCCAGCCCGACGAGGTCCGAGGACGACACGTCCGGATGGCTCCTGCTCAGGCGCCCTGCGCACGCAGCAGCAGTGGCCGCGCGGGCCGGCAAGCGGTTTTCGGACGTTCACCGTGCTCTGGAATGCACATCTCCACAAGACAAGACAATGCATATGTTAGATACCATTTAAAGCATAGGGAGGGAAAGAATGGAAAAGCGATGGCGGGGATTTTAACCAGAAAAGCGTCTGGTTGGCTACGCTACCCTAGGGTAAGCGGAACAGAGGAAGCGAAAGAAGGGAAAGAGGAACGCGGTGAATGCACATATCTCCGCTAGATGGGTTAGTCGAGGTCTGTCGGTGAACGTGCGCACGTGCGCGGACAGAGCCACGTATACAGTCCAAGGCGCTCGCACAAGCCAGTCGTTTTCGAAGAGCACAAAAGTGTCTCGACTGCTCTCTTGGACGATGATCGATCGATGACTGCGGTCGACCGTCTAGACGCCGCATCGCATCTTAATGGGATAGTCATTGTATATCGAATCGAAAACAGTGACGTAATATGAGATCGATGTTGTCATCGTACTTAGCACTGTTAGCCACTGCAATATAGCACTGATTAGGCCTCGTTAAGGCAACTCCTTATCACAAGCGACACAAAACAGATGCCTCGCGTCGGTACCAGTCCTAGTTTTTTTTTACAAAAGTTACTCCGGTGCTAGTGGCTTACGCGAGTTACGACTATGGCGATTCAGAAGACATTGCAATTATGGGTAGTCCATACATTTGCCGAAATTTCGTCCTTCTGACTTCAAGCGGCTTTGAGGATATGCAAATTAATGATTTTCAACAAAGTGCGGCATTATTAACGCAACAATTTTCAGTGGTTACGGCATGTGTGCACAAAGATGTTGCCTTGTGCGTTTAGAAAAATATGCGTTCTCGAAATTTTCGATAGTTATAGCGCAATAAAGAACGCCATAAGAACATCTGAACCCACGAACATGAATATTAGGAAAATATATGCACGCCCACGTGGCAGCTCCCACAGAGTAAGCTAGTCTCCAAGGCTATGTTTTTTACTCACTGCACGCGCCGGAAACAATCGCATTGCCAGAAACACGTCATGGACGCGATGTTTTTGACACCACTTATTCCCATGGTGTCTGAACCATTACAGCGCCAGAGTTCCCTCTATTAATCTTTTTTTAGGGAATTCTATGCTTGAAAGGGGCTGCTGACAGGAACATTCGTGGTATTTCACATCCCAGTGCTGCACAACGGAATATGAGGGTGACGCCGCAGCGGAGAACTTCCAATGAAACTTGGGCCCGTTGGGTCTCTTAATGCGCGCGTAGACTTCAGGAACGAACTTTTCTGGCTTTCGTTTCCATCAAAATCACGTCCCATCATCGAGCTCAACGCCAGAATACCGTGAACGCTAACCCACTGCGTGTTTCATGCAATAAAACAGGCAAATAAACCTTTCTTTCTCTTGAGCGGCACTTCCTCCAATATCGCTGCTTATAAAACGTTATCCCTCAATACTTGTTTGTATCCTCTGGAAGTAAGTGAGGACTGAAGAATTCGTCTTTTTTTTTTTTCCTGGGTGTACGAAAAAGGAAAGGGTAAATGCATTGAAAGCTAAGCCGCGGGCGTTGCGGCACTAAAACTTGGCTCCATGCTAAAGGCGGCGCTGTCATTATCGATCTTTCCTGGTTGCCCACGTCTCCCACACAGAAGTGCGTCCGACATTAAACGGAGTCATCCATCACGTTAGGTTATGCTAACCACTCAGTAAAGTGGGTCGCCACGCCGAAGCACTTCATCCAAGTTGCGTCCCTGATGTGAATGATAGGGTCATAAACATGCAGTTTACGTAACAAAGCAAATGACACAGGTTGCTCAATGCCGTCAGCCGAGTTTACTTTTCAGCTATAGTTGGACACTGAAGTACTGTTGTGGCCTGAGACTTCTTTTTGCCATGACGACACAATGATGATAGTTTTTCGTCCACAGATTCCATCGCCACAAAGACAGGATGAACTTTCCCCAGCAGATTTCGCTGTAAGAGGCTATGAAACTACTACTTTGTATTTCGACCCCATCGCTGATAATGTCGGCAGCATGAAGCCCATTCATTTTAATCAGCAGTCCTCCAGGGCGACAAAGAAAAGTGCGATCAACAAAACACTCCCTAGCGAAAATCAGTTTTCCACCTCGCGTTCAGAGCATCACGTTTGTAAATATGCCCGGAAAGCCAACACGCTCCAAATGACGTCGTCTCCCCTGCACGCGACAGTTGTAGTGCAACTGCCCTGTACTGCAAGTGCTCTGGCGTTTGAGTGCTCGAGGAACAGACATCCGAAACGACAGTCGCGTTACAAACTATGGATAGAGTTTCACTATGGTGCTCGAGAAGTGTGTATTGAATTAAACAGTTATCAGAGTGCAGGTGAGCGTCGAAAGCCTTGGCCTTCTACAGAACCGTCTTGCACTGAGCTGCGATGGCAGCGGATCAATCGGAAAGCTTACACTATTGTGAACGCATACAAACCTTTTGAAATGGTGAGAACACGCAGACGCAAACACATAAACACACATAGGCAATAAATTGACATCACGGCAGGGCGTCGAACGGAAGAGCTTACGGATTCGGTTCGGATTCAGGTTCAGGCTTCGGCATATTTGTCCGTTCGGTTCAGGTTTAGTTCCAAACACAAAAATATAATGTTTCGAACCGGTTTGGACCGGTTATTACGGGTTCACAGCGGTTCGATATTAAGGAGAATTAAGTTTTAGAAGCAACGTCTTTCAGCTTTACGAATTTGTTTGAGTGACACATTACTTTCGCTCGAAGATTAGAGTTTATTTGTACCCTTACGGTGACGCGGACCGATGTACGAGGTACGGCTCAAAAGTTAATGCAATCAGTAAGTAACAAAAGGGGATAATACACTCAAACAGGGAGAAAAATGCGGTTGAGGCCAACAGCGATAGCGGCAGCAAGAGCAGAAAAGGTAAGCAACCGACTAACCAAACAAACAAAGTAATAGCAGCGCAAAAATAACGGCGACACACGACAGGCGCTGAACGAAGAACTGACTGGTTTATTGCACATAGGAAGGAATAAATACAAATATTCCGTCTGCGCGCGCTTCCTCACGCTACTGGTATTTGCCGCATCTTTCGAGGAGGCTGATTTCACCATCGTGCAGGTTGAGAGATGGGACGGAATTGCCATGTTCATGGTGTTTCTTCTGTTAAGAGCTTCAGCGATATAAGGTAACGTCAGCAAAACAACAAGTTAAAGGGCACACCGTCATCGAATCCGTAAGCACATTGTCGTTCATGTAGTTGTAAACCCCTTTTTCATAGAACGTATGCCATCTCCAGGTACATGGATCAAAAAGCACGTGATATCGTTGAAGCTCTCCACAGAAACGCCGTGAACATGGCAATCCGTCCCACCTATCAACCTGCACGATGGTGAAATCAGCCTCCTCGATAGATGTGGCAAATACCAGTAGCGTGAGCATGCGGCGCAGGCGGAATGTTCGTATATTGCTTCTTTCCTATGCGAAATAAACCAGCTACTTCTTAGTTCAGCGCCTGTCCTGTGTAGTTCTTTGTCTTGTGCTGCCGCGATAGCGTCAAGGACCCCCGTGTCGCAAAAAATCCGGTGTTGGTGTCGGCGGAGTTGTCCGTGAGCGAACATTTCCGTATACAATTAGGTATATGTATATGCCACGCCTTGCTATTGACCAGAACACGATAGTCTCCAACCGGATGGGCTGAGCGCATACTCCGGAACCCAGCGACCGGCCGCCATCTTCCCTGAGCTGCCAATATGCGTTAGCGTGCATATAGCGTGTGTGTGTGTTACGGGGTGTTCAAAGTGTAAATATGTCTGTGCCCGCAATATCTAAGTACCGAAGATCATCGGGGCGTCACTGCGTCATATATGGATGTGCAAATAACCAGCGAAGACGAAGCAGATTGCAAAGCACCATTTGCGACGAACACGATGTACGTCGAGAGCTGTGTCGCTGTGGCGTATTGAGCCGTGCATGTCCTTTTGCCTCTGTATGTGTGTATCTGTGCGTGTCTCTCTATGTGTATGTGTCTGTCTACGATTACACAAAGGCCTGAGGTGGGCTTCGTACAGTGGCTATCACCATAGAACTCCGCACCTGATTCACAAGTTAAGGCCGCGAAAGTGTTCGCTCCGCTACAAAGTTCTGACACCCATGACAATCGAACTCATGCGTAACAGATTGAATTCCGTGCACTCGCGTTAGCGGCCACGAAATTTGAAAACCGCGCTTTGAAAATGGCGCCACTAAATTTTTTCTCTGTGTTCTGGTGCACAAGACGCGCGGTATATGCGGGTTATATTGCCACGCCATTCTATCACTAAAGTTACCCATACCTTGTCTTACATTCTTGACAAAGTTATTTCCTCGGAATTTCGAGGATTACAGCCGACAAACATATGTCATGAAATAAAACACCGACAACGCATTCCTTATATGTTAAATCTTTTCACACTTAATTAAGAGTGCGAAGCAATCACATAAACCTGAGAATGATGCACTATTTTGGCGCGGCTGTGCACTGCCTCCGGGATCGGCCCACGCAAGAGGCCGCGTTTCTACCGGAAAGATTGCTTTCGCGCATAGCGTCCGCCACCAGCATTTCCCAGTAAACATATTATAAATTATTATGGGGTTTTACGTGCCAAAACTACTTTCTGATTATGAGGCACGCCCTAGTGGAGGACTCCGGGAATTTCGACCACCTGGGGTTCTTTAACGTGCACCTAAATCTAAGTACAGTGGTGTTATCGTATTTAGCCCCCATCGAAATGCGGCCGCCGTGGGCGGGATTCGATCCCGCGACCTCGTGCTCAGCAGCCTAACACCATAGCTACTGAGCAACCACGGTGGGTTCCCGGTAAACATTACGGTTAAAGAAGCTGCAGTTGCCGGTGTTGCGTTTCGCCTGCGACACGTGGTTTTGCCGGCGCGACTGCGGCGGGGCGGCAGACATTTTGGCCCGATCGTCGTCGCCGCAACACTCATCGCCAGGTGTTTCCAGGCGCGACTGCGGCGATGCGACCGCCTAGGGATCATCCTCGCATTCCAGTCATTGTGCCCGAAACAGGCGATGCCAAAGCAGGGATCTCATTCCAGTCATTGTGCCCGAAACAGGCGATGCCAAAGCAGGGATCTCATTCCAGTCATTGTGCCCGAAACAGGCGATGCCAAAGCAGGGACCATCCTCTCATTACAGTCATTGTGTCCGACCGGCAGCGCCACGACAGGGTGCTACGAGATCGTGCTCGACATGGTGCTACGGCATCGCTACGACAGTGTGCGTCACCATTAGCCCATTGTACATTCACGTGCTCGTCTTTTGAGGGGTTCCTTCTTGCCCTCAACTGCGAGAGTATAAAAACAGCTGCCCCCGGACGCCAAAAGGAGGGCTCCGATTTCTTCTGTTGAGTGAAGTGCTCTCCCGTCTCTCTGCTTCGGTCAACCTGACCGCCAACTCTTTGCGATGTTAAAATAAACAAGTTGTTTCGTTGTTACCAGTCGACTCATGCTTTGCCGGGACCTTCGGATGCTTCCAGTTGTACCCCAGGCCGCCAGGCCAACGCTACCCTTGGGGCTTGCGACCCAGGTACAACCACGGGCGTCAGCGCCGAGTTCCCAACAGATCGTACCAGCAGTCAGATCCAAACATCTGGTTGGCAGCGGTGAGATCGCCTCCGACTTCAAACAACTGTCTGCCAGCGGTGAGATCGCGACAACGGAGGCCAGCAGCGAAGAGATGCAGTTGACTGTATGCTGAGCAGCTCAACGACGATCCGGGAGCAGTGCAACGAGCCCTGTGTGACGACTGGTTGCCTGCAGCGGAACGACTGCGCGGAATTCCTGCCTGCGAGGTTTGGTGAGTGCGGGACTTTCTTCTTCTGAGCTTTGCCAGGCTTTTGTTAGTGTCTGAAACAGAGCTGGTAATTGTGGTTGTCGTTGCTGCCGGGTTAGTTTGCGGCAAGACAATAGTAAGCAGTAGAGAAAGCAGCATTCAGAGCAGCCATGGATTTGAAGTCGTTGCGCAAACCGAAATTGTTGGAGCTTGCAAGAGAGTTGGGTCTGGATGTCTCGGACAAACTAAGAAAACCTGAACTGCTAAAGGCTATTCTTGAGTTAGAGGCTGAGGATGACGAGCTGTCGGAATGCCTTGAGACTATTGAGGAGAGGTCAAAAAGACAGGAGCGCGAACTTAAAGAACAGAAAGAAAAAGAAGAGCGTGAACTTAAAGAACAGAAAGAAAAAGAAGAGCGCGAACACGCTTTGGAAATGAAGCGTCTCGAGGTAGAGATGGAACGCGCTCGTAATGGAAGTCAGGCACACGGTGCAGGAGAACGAGTATTGTTCAAAATGACTGACCTGATGCGGCCGTTTAAGCTTGGAGAGGACATTGGTTTGTTCCTGGTTAACTTTGAGCGAACGTGCGAGAAGCAGGGGTTCTCTCGGGAAACGTGGCCACAGCGCTTGCTCACTTTGTTACCCGGCGAGGCGGCCGACGTAGTCGCTCGCTTGGATAGAGAGGAAGCAGAGGATTTCGACAAAGTAAAATCGAGTCTGCTAAAAAAGTACCGGCTGTCTGCGGAGGCGTTCCGTCGGAAGTTTCGGGAAAATGAGAAAGGCAAAAGTGAGTCATATACAGAGTTTGCGTATAGGCTTATGTCGAACATGCAGGAGTGGCTCAAAGAAGAGAAAGCGTTTGGTGACCACGATAAAGTTCTGCAGTGCTTCGGGCTAGAACAGTTTTATAGTCGGTTACCGGAGAACGTGCGATACTGGGTCTTGGATAGGCCAGACGTTTGTACGGTGGCTAGAGCCGCTGAGCTAGCCGAGGAGTTTGTGACGCGTCGAGCTCGCGGAGCTAAGGACGGTCAAAAGGGTGAATTTGGCTCGAAGTTTGAGAGGCCGAAGTTCACACCCATGAGAGCAAAGGGGAACACGCGTAGTGCGGATGCGAGTGGAAGCAGTGCGACCGAACCTAAGGAGACGGCGGCAGCCGAAGCCGAACGCAGAAAGCGGTTCGAGATGAGGCGAGCGGGCGTTTGTTATACGTGCCAGAAGCCGGGTCACTTTTCGGCGCAGTGTCCGGAAACAACACCAAAAGTTGTGTTTTTTTCAATAGGCAGCACTGACGAGAACATGAAGCTTCTCGAGCCTTACATGCGAGACCTCCTCGTAAACGGGAAAGAGTGCCGAGTGCTTCGCGATTCCGCAGCTACGATGGATGTAGTTCACCCGTCTTACGTAGAACCCCATATGTTCACGGGCGAGTGCGCGTGGATCAAGCAAGCCGTGGAAGCTCATAGCGTGTGTCTGCCAGTAGCAAAGGTGCTTATTGAAGGACCTTTCGGAGCGCTTGAGACGGAGGCGGCAGTGTCATCTATGCTGCCACCCCAGTACCCGTACCTATTTTCAAACAGGTCCGATCACCTCCTGCGCGAGAAGGGGCTTTTGTTTGGTGAAGCTAGTGTTCAGGCCTTAACCAGATCGAAGGTTCGGGAGCTCGCTGCAAAGGCGGTAGTTGCGGGGCCGACGTTATCAAACAACGAAAAAGGGTCAGAGGCGCAGCAAGCTGATATTCCGAGCACGCCCGAACTGAATAAACTTGAGTCTGTAACGTTAAAGGCGCCAGATACTGGAGAGGAAACGCCCGACGCGGGAAAGTTAGAAGAGCTATCTACTGATTTGCTCATCGCGCCTACGTCAGACGGACTTGATAGGTTGCTAAAAGTCAGCCGGACGGCTTTGATAGCCGAGCAAAAAAAGGATGGCAGCCTGGAAAACGTGCGCTGCAATGTCAAAGAAGGTATCGCCAGGAAAACTGCGCGTTTTGTGGAAAGAGGTGGAGTCCTGTACCGGAAGTATCTAGACCGAGGAGTGGAGTTCGATCAGCTGGTCGTGCCTCAATGCTATCGTCAGGATCTGTTGCGCTTGTCACACGGGGGTTCGTGGTCCGGACACCTAGGAGTTAAGAAAACTAAGGACCGTCTCTTGCAAGAGTACTATTGGCCAGGGTGTTTTCGGGACGCAGACCATTTCGTGAGGACATGTGACACTTGTCAGCGGGTGGGCAAACCAGGGGACAAATCGAGGGCGCCGTTGAAATTGGTACCTATCATTACGGAGCCTTTTAGACGGCTCGTTATTGATACTGTGGGACCTCTGCCGGTAACAGCCACGGGGTACAGACACATTTTGACTGTGATCTGCCCAGCGACAAAGTTCCCTGAAGCAGTGCCGCTTAAAGAACTCAGCTCAGTTGAGATAGTTAATGCACTACTGTCCATATTTGCGCGAGTTGGTTTTCCTGCAGAAATTCAATCAGATCAGGGCACAGTGTTTACTAGCGCTTTGACGACAACTTTTCTCGAAAGGTGTGGGGTAAAGCTGCTACACAGCTCAGTGTACCACCCACAGTCGAATTCCGTTGAGAAGCTCCACTCCGTCATGAAGCGCGTGTTGAGAGCGTTGTGTTTTGAACATCGAACTGACTGGGAGCTGTGTTTGCCTGGGGTGATGTTTGCGTTAAGAACCGCGCCGCATGCGGCTACGGGGTTTTCGCCAGCTGAACTGGTGTACGGTCGCTCGCTTCGATCTCCGCTTCGCATGCTTCGAGAATCATGGGAAGGTAGGGGCGACGACCCAGTCGTGGTGGAGTACGTGCTTAAGCTCCTCGAACGCTTAAGAAGGGCACAGGAGTTGTCAGGTGAAGCAATGGCAAAGGCCCAGCAGAGGGCCAAGGTTTATTATGATCGGACAGCCAGGGCCCGTCGTTTTGAGGTGGGCGATGAGGTCATGATATTGCGTACATCGCTAAACAACAAACTAGACGTGCAGTGGGAGGGCCCAGCACGAATTGTTCAGAAACTGTCGGACGTTAACTACGTGGTAAGTCTGCCAGGAAAGCGGAAAGCACAGCAAGTTTACCACTGTAATCTGCTCAAACCTTATAGACCAAGGGAAGCAGTGGTGTGCATGATGGTAAACGTTCCTGAAGAGCTTCCGGTCGAGCTTCCAGGACTAGGCTCAGTGACGAACAGGGAAGACACCGGTCAAGTCATTAGTGACCTTATCAGTAAAGCACCGCTGTCGCCCGAGCAGAAAACCGAACTACACCAGCTATTACAAGAGTTTCAAGGTCTGTTCTCTGAGAGGCCTGGTAGGACTTCTGTACTTACTCATGATATAGAACTTACCTCCACAGAGCCAGTACGATCCAAGGCGTATCGGGTGTCACCCCGCCAGAGCGATATTATGGAGGCTGAGGTAAAGAAAATGCTACAGCTCGGTGTTATTGAGGCAGGTGAGAGTGACTATACCTCCCCTTTGATTTTAGTTGAGGTACCGGGCAAGGAACCTCGTCCTTGCGTCGACTACCGCAGGCTTAATTCCATCACTAAGGATCAAATTTATCCGATCCCTAACATCGAGGAGCGCCTTGAGAAAGTTAGTAGCGCTCAGTTTATTTCCACCCTAGATCTTGTCAGGGGTTATTGGCAGGTTCCACTTACAGAAGAGGCTAGTAGGTATGCGGCGTTCATTTCACCAATGGGAACATTCCGTCCTAAAGTGTTGAGTTTTGGTTTGAAGAACGCGCCATACTGTTTTTCAAGTCTCATGGATAAAGTGTTGCGGGGACAGCAAGAATTCGCTTTACCGTATCTAGACGACGTAGCGATATTCTCCGCATCCTGGTCTGAGCATATGACACACTTGCGGGCAGTGCTAACCCGCCTGCGCGAAGCGGGCTTGACAGTCAAGGCTCCTAAGTGCCAGTTAGCACAGGCCGAGGTTGTCTACCTCGGTCACGTGATTGGTCAGGGTCGTCGCCGCCCCTCTGAAATAAAAGTGGCCGCTGTGCGAGACTTTCCGCAACCGCGCACCAAGACCGATATTCGGTCGTTCTTGGGTGTCGCTGGCTACTATCAGAGGTACATCCCTAGGTACTCTGATATCGCGGCTCCCCTGACGGATGCTCTAAGAAAGACAGAGCCTCAAACAGTCGTCTGGGACGAGACCAAGGAAAGAGCTTTTAGCGCCCTAAAGAGTGCCCTAACAAGCCAGCCTGTGCTACGATCGCCAGACTATACAAAAGGGTTCATTGTTCAGTGCGATGCTAGTGAGCGAGGCATGGGCGTTGTACTGTGCCAACGGGAAAATGGAGAAGTAGAACACCCCGTCCTGTATGCTAGTCGTAAGCTGACCAGTCGTGAGCAGGCGTATAGCGCCACCGAGAAAGAGTGTGCATGTCTCGTGTGGGCCGTTCAGAAATTGTCATGCTATCTAGCCGGCTCGAGGTTTATCATTGAGACGGATCACTGCCCTCTCCAATGGCTGCAGACCATCTCTCCCAAAAATGGCCGCCTCCTGCGCTGGAGCCTCGCTTTACAACAATATTCCTTTGAGGTGCGTTACAAAAAGGGGAGTCTCAACGGTAACGCCGATGGCTTAAGTCGAAGCCCCTAACGTAGGAATCAGCCTCAAAATTGTTTGTTACTGATGTTTTTCTTCCTGAGGCAGGATTTTTTTTTAACATATTGCTTTTGTTTAGTGTTTCAAAGTGATGATATGCTTTCTAGTGCAATTTTTCAATTTGTGGACGCGTTCTGAGTGATGCTAGACTACTGTAAGGAACTAGGCAGTGGTATAAAAAGGGGAAAGAGCCTGGCAGGGCTTAGTGAGGGTTGTGCCGTGCTTGCTGACTGAGCGGTTGAGTTTCAGCGTAGTTCTAACGCTTGCCGGGAACGAGAACAAAAATGTGAACTCTCCCGAAGTCACTTTGCAGTGTCCCGTGCGAACCTGAACGAGAGAACGAGGCCTTCTCTGTGCGCTGCGCTCAAGAAACGTCGAGGGACGCCCGATTCGGTTATGAGCATCATCGAGCGACATCCCTCCGGACAGCGGATGCAGTCCCCTGTCCATCGGGATCTCCTTCCCCCGGCGGGGCGGTCTGTTGCGTTTCGCCTGCGACACGTGGTTTTGCCGGCGCGACTGCGGCGGGGCGGCAGACATTTTGGCCCGATCGTCGTCGCCGCAACACTCATCGCCAGGTGTTTCCAGGCGCGACTGCGGCGATGCGACCGCCTAGGGATCATCCTCGCATTCCAGTCATTGTGCCCGAAACAGGCGATGCCAAAGCAGGGATCTCATTCCAGTCATTGTGCCCGAAACAGGCGATGCCAAAGCAGGGATCTCATTCCAGTCATTGTGCCCGAAACAGGCGATGCCAAAGCAGGGACCATCCTCTCATTACAGTCATTGTGTCCGACCGGCAGCGCCACGACAGGGTGCTACGAGATCGTGCTCGACATGGTGCTACGGCATCGCTACGACAGTGTGCGTCACCATTAGCCCATTGTACATTCACGTGCTCGTCTTTTGAGGGGTTCCTTCTTGCCCTCAACTGCGAGAGTATAAAAACAGCTGCCCCCGGACGCCAAAAGGAGGGCTCCGATTTCTTCTGTTGAGTGAAGTGCTCTCCCGTCTCTCTGCTTCGGTCAACCTGACCGCCAACTCTTTGCGATGTTAAAATAAACAAGTTGTTTTGTTGTTACCAGTCGACTCATGCTTTGCCGGGACCTTCGGATGCTTCCAGTTGTACCCCAGGCCGCCAGGCCAACGCTACCCTTGGGGCTTGCGACCCAGGTACAACCACGGGCGTCAGCGCCGAGTTCCCAACAGATCGTACCAGCAGTCAGATCCAAACACCGGGAAGCGTGAGAAGCAGTCAGGGATCTTTCAATTCTACCGCGTTGCACTCTTAAGGGCTAAAGGGCTTAAGGGCACACTTAAGCTCGCGCACACGTTACGTCACGTGGGCGAGAACGACAGCGTCTATAGTACCATCGATGGTTCGACGCACTGGCGCAGCCAACGTAACCGGACGCGGCCAACGCGTTTCAACGCGCCCCACGTCGAGCGACGCTCACCTGCGCGCCGATGACGTCGGAGTATAAACGTGCCTTTGAAGGCGAAACTTCTCGCATTTTTTTTTAGCATTCTACTACGAACAAACAAACAAACAAACAAACTGTCACCGGCCAAGCCGAAACAAAGTTTCGGCTTGGCCGGTGACTTGTACTGAAGCGCTGAAGGGGGGCCATCACCGTTTTTACGGTCGGGCACTTGGGGCTTCGGACCCCGCATGCTGGGCAGTCGCACAGTGCGAGCGCCGCCAGGCCCGCAAGCAGGACACAGCGGCGCCACACTTCTGCCGGCACCGTGTGAGAAGCTTCCGTCGCAAGAGCCTACGACGTGCCTGCTTGCAAGTCCTGGAAAGCCAAATCGACATTTTGTCCGGCGCCCTGTGTTCTTCGCAACGGCACGAGTGGGTGGTCGACGACTTCGCCAGCATTCCACATTTCGTCTAGGGCGCGCTGTGTAGTGTAAAGACATTTCGGATGAAGGACGTCTCTAGTGTAAAACTGAGGCTGCATAATCGCCTTGGTCATCGACTTCGACGCTTAGGCCATTCGCCTCTGTCATTTATACGTCTGCGTGCAAACTGGCGCCCTGTACGCTCTTATAGTTTTCTAGTCTTCCCCACTGCACGTCTGAAATCCTGGGCCCACGCTTCCTATCACAAAACAAGCAAGCAAGCAAGCAAGCAAGCAAGCAAGCAAGCAAGCAAGCAATTTGCACTGGCTCTGTCATAAGTGCGAAAGGTCATAACTATGGCTAAAAATAAAAGCGTTTAGAAAAAAACTTAAAGCCGTTCAGTGTATTTAGATAAAAAGACTTACTTTCTAGAGCAAATTCTTTCATTTATTTGCTAAACTTGCAAGGCTGAGACTAATTCTGAAAGTTATATTGAAAAATATAGTTTAAAAAAGCAGTCCGCGAATGGGGTTTGTTTGAAAGGATACGCTGGCATGAGATGTGACTCATTGGTTACAATGATTGTCGGAGAATTGTTCGTGCGAATTGGATTCGTTACCCTCCTTGTGGAATAGTACCGTGATTGTGACTCAGTGTTCGTATCGTCTCCTGTTTAAATAAACTTTTTCTAAACGTGTATACACATCTCGTGCAGGTCACCTCAATATTGTGCAAAGTATTCTGTCACATCATTATTGTACATAACCATAGTGAACACTGTATATATGGAACATCATTTTATACATGTGGCATTTAGTTTATGCGTGACTGTGCCTTTCCGTGGGTATATGTGATTATATGTTGGTGAGTGAGGACCCGGACACTACTTTGAAAACGTGCCGTGATTGTGACGTGCTCGTATCGTCTCTTGTTGAAATAAACTTTTTCTAAACACCGTAAGAAAATTTTGGGCAGATACGCCATCTCAAATCCATACAGCACCTTAGCATACATGAGAGGGATGTCCCAATAGTCTAATTAGTGAGTCTTCAAAGAGCTTGAGAGGGTGCACAAGCACCGTTCTGTCTACTAGAAATGACTCGGTTGTCCTCTAGTAAGTGCTGTGTCACATGGATGGATGGATGGATGGATGGATGGATGGATACAACTTTCTTGTACATCCGGCAAGGTTTAACGCGACCCGGGCTCAGGTCTCCAAGCTTCAATGTTTTTTTTGTGGGGGGGGGGGGGGGGGGGCTACCCCTTTTAATGCTTTGTCGAAATGGAGGTTGACGAACAGACGGAACAAAGGATGAATATCAAATTTCCCGTGAAACTGGGCAAGAATAGCGAAGAAACTTATCGAATGTTGCAAAAGGCACACGGAAACGATGCCTCAAAGGAAATAACTCTGTTCAAGTGGATCCAGCATCTTCGGTACGGCCGTGAGGAGCCCAAGGACGATCCAACATCAGGATACCCCTTCGCCTCGTACGAAAACGAAAACACCAAACACCAATCGTGTGCATTCTCTTATGTTTAGGGATAACCTAACGGCTGTTTGAATGACATATTGCGAAGGTCGTCTGATCACTGTATTTGGGTGAAAATGTGAAAATGGTAAAGGCTTCCGCCAAGGTGGCGACGAAACAGCTGACTACTGAGCAAACGTTGCGACGAAAAAGATGATGAATTGATTGAAAAACATCAGGTGACAGTGACGAATTCTTCCAAAGCGTCGTCGCAGACGCCGAAACTTGCATTTACGAATAAGACTTCGACCTGAAGTTGCAGAGCAAAGAGACGCGAAAAATTCTCCAGAAATTCTGAGAATTGTCCGCTAATTCCTAAGCACTCTTTGTCTCGACTGTTACTTCGTTTTTGCTTGCTTGCTTTTCCTAGATTATGCATGTCTACCCGTCGCCTTCCCTGCGTGGAAGAATGCTTACGCATTAGTAGACAACTCTCAGAATTACTGCTTCATTTTTGTTGCTCATGTCTATCCTGCTTAGACCATATGATAACGGTCCAAACACGATTCTACTCTCTACAATGACGGGATAAGATAACAATTTTCTTTTATTGCTGCCATCTGTACAATTTTATTTTTGTTATATTTCTTTCTTTCCTGCTTTATTTTATTTTCTTTTTTGTTACAACCTGAGCGCGGCGATGTCATAAGTTTTTTAATGATACCAATCAGCTACTATTACACTGTTATCACATCTACCAATCAGCTAGCATATCATTTTTTTTTATACTCCGCAGTCACAGAGCAGGCTTCTCTGCACGCACAGAAGTAATGCGGAAAAGTAAGCTTGCACGGGATGACGAAAAGAATTATTATTATTATTATTTGTTTTGAACACATATACACATATATACAGTTAACAGGAAAGGGAAGGCGAGGAGCAGGCTGGCAACTGCCACCGGAAGGGGCACAACGCCTGCCTACTCTTCTGAAGGGAGGTGACAGCAACACAGAAATGGAAGATAGGAAGGAAGGGAGGAAAGAGGAAAGGAAGAGCAACAGGACAAATCTAAAGACTAAAGTAGAACACAGTACACTAGCACGTTGTTCCGCCGAGTTTCGACTCTGCAGCCGGAATTAAAGTGACGCCGCATCGAACAGCCTCCACAATTATCAATCACGTCCATGGCTAGTTTGATACGCGGCTAATTGTGCGCTCCACAATGAGACGCCAAGTATAGCTGCACGCAATCACCGTTTCACTGGTATTCGGTTCACAATATACACTACAAGGTGTTTGAACCCGCCACTTCCCATCTTCGAAGGAAGAATCGTTAGGACACAGTACAGATCACACACAGTAGGGCCGGTCACTGAAGGTCACGCTACTACAGAATGTTGAACGTTCACGCTACAAACGTGAACTTAAGTTAGTTAGCTCTAGAAAGGTTAGTAGGGCGCGATGGGCCTGATCACGTTTAGATGCACAACCATTGGGGTATAAGCATTCCTCGAGTGTCGCACACCGCAGGCCAAGGAGGTGATAGTTTCTCACTAGCGACATGCGCTGCGCACTGAAAGCGGGACACTCAAATATAAGGTGCTGAAGTGTCTCGTAGCAGCCACAAGACGCACAGAATGGATTTGCCACACGCCCTTGTCTGTATAAACGTTCGTGCACGTTCACGCAACCAACCCTCAGCTTGAGCAGTTGTGCTCTAGCGCGACGAGGCAAGCCTCGACCACGAACACAGGGCGGGAACGTTCCATTTGCGACACGCTGATCTGGATGCTGCTTAAGTAGGTGGCGACGTATCAGGAGACGAGCGTCATCAAGCTTGCACAGAATTTCTGGGCAGTCACAGTTGTTATGAGCGCAACTTGAAGCGAGCCGATCAGCTTCTTCATTTCCGGCGATTCCTACGTGTGAAGGTATCCATTGAGCGACGACAGATACCTCACGTGATGTAAGTTTGCTCGCAGAGTCAGTAATGCTGCGTACAAGTGGGCAATCAAGCTCACTGCGTTGTAACCTGCTAAGGGCAGCACGGGAGTCCGTAAAGATGACAACTTTCGATGTAGTTAACTCCTCTTGCACGTATTTCAATGCAACATTAATCGCTGCTAGTTCTGCAGTTGTTGACGAAGCTGGATGAGGTATTTGAAATATACGTCGTACTTTAGTTGAAGGGCAGAAAAAAGCTGCAGAGGCGCCTTGACCGTCGTTGTGTACAGATGCATCTGTGAAAACTTGAAGATAATCTGGAAACATTTCGAACATGTGAGACTGAGCCAATTGGAATATTGCCGAAACAGCCATATCAGACTTTTTGTGCATGTCAGGGATTGTGAGGTAAATGGGAAGTACGTGTTTCGTGATACCTTTTGGAGGCGGAGACGTATCTGAAGCAGCATGTTCAGAAATGGTAGTGATATTCATAAATAAAGCCGCCATTTTTCCCATTCGAGATAACGGGCGGTTAATGAGACGATCAAGGAGCGATTGACCATTCGATGCGCGGTGCAGACGCTCAATATGATACAGAGCTCTCTGATCTGCTTGCAGCCTCAGGGGTAACTGATGCGCTTCAGTGAGTAATGCAATAGATTGCGCCTCACGAGGTAATCCAAGCATTAGTCGAAGGGCAACGCGATGATCTCGCTCCAGTTGGGACATCAAACTATGTGGTATGTTCAAAATTGGTAATGCGTACAGCATGCCTGAGAGTACAGATGACTGGTACACCTGAAGAGCCGTTGTTTGGTCGCAGCCAGCACCTCGAGCAGTCAAGGCGGCCACATACTTAAGGAGGGAGTGCGATTTGCGTCGTACAGATTTAACGGCAGGACGCCAAGAGATGCGATCATCCACAATTAACCCCAAATAACGGTGTTGTCGCACCCAGTTTATAGGCGTTTCGTCAAGATACAGTCGGCTCATCGTTCGACGAGCGCGTTGTTTAGGGTGATATGCTATTGCAGCCGACTTAGCAGGTGATATGAGCAGGCCAACTTCACCCAAATACTCCGAAGTAGCGTTGAGAGCTCTTTGCAAGCTTGCACGAAGCCGCGGACCAAGGTGCGAAGGGCCGCTTATCCACAGAGCAATGTCATCTGCGTAGACAGCTATGCTCACAGGGAAATCAGTGTCCCGAGGCAAACGACTTGGAAGTGCGGCGAGTACGGTGTTAAACAAAAGCGGCGATAATACGCTGCCCTGTGGCACACCGCACTTCACATTTCGGTATTCACTAGTTACTCCTCCGACACGCACTTTCATACGGCGCTCCGATAGAAAATTATGCACAAATTGTAGCAGACGACCCGAAATTCCCGCTGTTGCAAGAGCGAAAATAATCGCCTTATGCGGAACTGAATCGAAAGCTTGCTGTATGTCTAGGAAGAGCATGTAGGCAGAGTGCTTGTTTTCTTTAGCAAATTCGAGTGCTGAGACAAGGTCTGATATGCTGTCCAGAGCCGAACGGCGGCGCCGAAAGCCACTCATGACATCAGGGAAAAAATTCAGCTCCTCTAGCCTGACATCTAAACGAAACAAGACCATTCGCTCCATTAACTTGATGACATTTGAAGTTAGGGATATTGGTCGGTAGGACTTTAGGTGCCTTGCAGGACGCCCGGGCTTTAAAATTGGTATTACCACGGACGATTTCCATTCAGCAGGGATTACACCGGCTCTCCATACTTCATTATACTCGTCCAATATACGGTCATGGAAACTTTTATCAACGTTCCGCAATGCTTGGTACGTCACACCATCTTCGCCTGGAGCAGTGCGGCGTTTGGAGAGGCTCAGCGCGTGTCGCAGCTCCTCAAGAGTGAAATCTGCCTCATCCATCTGGCAGGCTGGACCATAGGAAGCGGTTATGGTGCTGTGACTTGCCAAAGAACGAAGGTCGCTAATTGTGGTGTCACTGGATGCAGAAGAGACGAAAATGTCTGCGAATGCCTCCGCTATTACTTTTGGTGACTGGTCAGTCGCTATGCTCAATGCAGCCGTAGGATTCTTGCAGATTTGAGGAGTGCGGAGAGCCTTCAGTATGCGCCATACATTTCCAAAACCACTTCCAGTGTGCAACGAACTACACAAAGCTTCCCAGCTCTTTCGACGAAGCTGTTTCGTATGCCGCCGTATGGCTGCATCAATGCGATTGTATATAGTCCAGTCGGTGCGTCGTTTAGAGCGCTGTGCCCGTCTATAAGCGCGCCGTCGACATGCGCGGAGCCGCAAAAGCTTTAGATCGGGATTTGGTTTGCCGATACTCCGTCGTCGTTGTACTGTAGCTTTTCGTAAGCACTCACTCATAAGTTTAAATAGGCTGTCTTGAGGTGGTGCCTCTGAGATCAGCTGTCGGAACTTGTCCCAGTTAGTCACTGTATAAACGACATCCTGGCGACCCGCAGTATGTGTTGGTGTTAACCAAATGGGTAGGTGATCTGAGCCCCACGGGTCGGGTTCACATGACCAGGCTAAGCACACATCTCTCGTTGATATCGCAAGGTCTATAGTGGAATGCTCCTTTCCTCTACCTATAAATGTAGGTGAACCGTCATTCAGTAATTGGAGATCATTCTTGATAATGATCTCGTTAATCTCTGTCCCACGATTGTCTTGGGGACGGCTACACCATCGTGGATGGTGGACATTAAAATCTCCGCATAAAACAAACGATGCCCCACACCGAGACAATAAGCTCTCAAGTAGCGAGGTATCGGAAGAACGTGTAGGCCTGTTGTATATGCTTGCCACCGTCGTACACACACCTCTGAGGCTCACAGTAACAGCTACACACTCAAACTCATCGTCACAGATGCCGTCTGTGTCAATAACCGCGAAGTCCAAGTCAGCACGAACGTACACTGATGCTTTTGAAGCATTGCGCGTATGCGCCTCCTCCACGCACTGGAAAGAGCCACAAGCTGGTTCCGCGCATCGAGTGTTACTGTGGACACCCACGAAGCCTGGCAATCGATATTCGTCTTTCCTTACGTTAGTTTCCTGAAGCGCTATAACGTCTGGTGGAGTCTTCATAGCGATGAGTCGAAGGACTAAATCCGCGTGCCGCGGTCGCATCGACCTGACATTCCATTGCAGCACAAAGGGGCGAGGCTGCTGACAACTGTTGGAATTGTTTCCGGTAAAACGTCTAGCGAAGGCCGTCGAGGACAGGAACGAGTGCCTCCAAAAGTTGCTCTGCTGCTGACGCTGCTGGTGTCTGGCGACCGGCGATTAGAGATCTGATGACGTTGACAAGCATCTTTAGAAGATTGACAAGTTGCACATCGTCGGTGGCTGATACCGGTTTAGGTAATGTGTGTGCAGTGCTTTCCACCGTGGTCGAAGTCTTTGTAGATACTTGTTCCGACTGTTTCGATGGAAGCGCTGGCCACGATGTGTCTGAGAGGCAGAAGTTCCGCCCCCCTACTTTCCGATGCGTTGTGTCTTTGTCACTCTTTGAACGCGCTGCCTTTCCAGTCGCTGGGGCAGCACTACGGCGACGGGAGCTTTCATATCCTGCTGCCTTCTTTTTGGCTTTCTCTTTTAGTGCCTTTAGTTCATTCTTCAATGAGGGACATCCTTTATCTGTTGCCAAATGTTCACCATTACAGTTAGGGCACCGATATGCCTGACTTTCACAGGAATCTACATGGTGATTCCCACCGCATTTGGCACAGACCAAGTCTCTGGTGCAAAAGCCCTGAACATGACCAATCTTAAAACATTTATGGCATTGCAAAGGCCGTGGTACGAAAGGTCGAACAGGATAGCGCACAAGTCCAGCCTTTATATGACTAGGCAGCTTTCCAGAGGCGAAAAGTATCTTCATACACTTTGACGAGCCTAGCCTTCGAACGCTAATTATTTTGCATGGTGGCGTGCAAACGATCATGTTTTTAAAAACGTCGTCTTTGAGATCCAAGTCCACATCAGATACGACACCAGCTGCTATATTTGTACCCTGTGGTATGTAGGGACGCGTGCGGACCCCACAGATTTCAGACAAACCAAGTAGAGTTTGCACCATCTTGTCATCAGTTGTGTCAACAGCAATGACATTTTTCCAGGGGTTCACGCGAACCTCTTGGATTAGTCCAGGGGCAAGTTTGAAGAAGAAATCATTAAGTTTCTGTCGAGAGATAGCATTCAGGCTTACCATCGCGTCGACGGGAATGAAAGCTACTGTCGTAGTCTTGATGGTGTTGTATATGACAGTCCCTTCACTTGAGGACGATGCCGGTGACGTCCGTCGTGGGCGGCGGTGCTTGACAGGTATGAAAGCATCCGAATCTTCAGATCTTGAGTCAGAAAGCTCGGAATCAGTAGCGTCGGATCCTACTGCCGAACTGAGCCGCTTCCGAGCCGCGGGCGGTCTATGCTGACCGCCGGACGTGTCCAAGACCATATCTTCCATGGCAAGCCCCGCGGGGAGGATCTCCCAGCAGAGTAGAAGACTTCAGGGTTCAGCACAAACGTCGTTGCCTGTTACTGATGCACGAAAATAAGGTAAATAGAGAAAAACTGCAGCACCAGAAGAAAACCAGCAACCGAGCACAGTAACTTCGTCGTTCTTTGCATTCTTTTTTTAATGCGTTCCCATTTTTATGCCTACCGAACGAGGAAATCTGACTGTTTGTCACGTAATACGATAGCTTTTAAGACAGGGTCCGCACCAGCGAGCTAATTGACCTTCGTGCTGCCTCTCGCGTCAACACGAACTAAGCGGCGAGAACTCAACGCACCCGAAACTATCAGCGCTCGGCACAGTCTGTCCGAATGGGAGATCGCTTTCAAGATAGGACCCAGGCGGCCGAGCCATGCACAGCCACCACAGGAGTGCGGCTGATCACGGCTGATAACGGTTCGCACAGAGAGGGGACAGCGTCATCGACCTCGTCTAGGGACGAGGTCTACTGCCAAACGTAACTCTGTTCAATTACGTCACGTGCCACAGCACGCATCGAACAGTGCTCATCTTCCACAAAGCAGCGGCATCACGCAACCGCATCCTCACATAACGTGAGTGAACACTGCTACTACTCGCACCTTCTTCGTCGTCTCAGTTAAAATCGCGGTGTTGCAACCGCGCTTCTCCGTTTCACGATTCTCTCGCGGCGTTTCTCGCACTTGTGCCAAACAGAGCAGAATACGAGGGCGAAACGGCAGGCTATTAGTAGCAAATTCTTACGCATCATTTAGATAACTCCCACAGGAGATTATGCATGTTCTTTTTTTCATTTTCCCTTCCATTCTTATCGATTCTAAAGCCACAAAGCATCTACACTTACACTATTATAACGATTAAACGTCCTAAATTCGCCAGTTGTGCATTTATTTTGACACATTTTCGCGTTACGGACAGATTTTGATGGGGTACTCATCAAAGAACGCGTGCGCATTAAAAAATTATACAGATTCCACGCACTGTGGTAATCGATACTATGCGAAATATTTTGTTTGCGGCTGGCTATCCAGAATCGTGCCGTGTTCCTCAAAGCGTTGCCAGGTGGATCGACGTGTTCGTGTAAGACGAGCAGTTGTGTGTGTGACTACTGCAGCAAGACGACAGCGAGGACGACGACGATCGTATGCCTACAGCTGCATGATTCGTATTCCGGCCGTTTGACGCGAGTTTACGACTTGTCGATGGTTCGGTTCTACTCAAATACTTGACGGGCGTAAGCGAAAGAAACACCGGATGTTGACTTCATCTGCGGCTAACCTCCATTATTCGAATGCGACAGTCTAAAACCGAAAATAGAATGGCAACTCTCTAACGAGCAAGAGTGGGAGGATGCGGCGCCCAGCTCGGACCCGGCGGTTCAACTGCAGGCCGTCAGCTGGGCTTTGGAAGTCGCCGACAGACAGGGCCTCACGACCATAACAGGTGGCACTGGAGGAACTGATCGGACGGCCCCCTCACGCACCCTGGAAGCCCACTAAAGTCAACCGAATCCTTTATGTTGACGAAATAAAGTTGTTACCAATCTAAAGGACGCCTGGCGTGAACGCGTCCAGTACGCTCATTCTGTGTCCTTCGGTGCGTTCACGACAGGCGTCATTTATATCAAGCCAAGCATGGGCTTCAAGTCAACATGCATTTCCGAATAGGGGGGTAAGTGCTATATAGTCTTAAGAACCTATCTCTGGCTCGTGTGATCTATACTAAAAACCACGATGACAATTGTAGTCAGGTGAACAAACACTAAAAATTTGGAAGACGCTTAAGCGTTCGTCTTTAGGGGTGGAACGCGACAGCATTCAAAGATCAGTGACTGCTTCACGTGCTTTCTGGCAACTGCAGCTTAAATAACCGTAATGTTTACCGAGAACCACTGGCGGTGAACGCTATGCATGAAGGCGAGTTTTCTAGCAGAAACGCGGCCTTTTGCGTGGGCCGCGATGCGGCGAAGGCGCGCGCCATGTGGAGGTGTTGCAAGGAACCGGGCGAGCCGCTTTATGGCCCTTGATTTGTGCACGCCGGCGCGCGCAAATCTCGGAGGCCATGGCGGCTCTATGAACGGTAGAAACGCTGAAAAGGGGGCTGGCGTTTTGAGCTTCTGCGTGACACAGTTATGTTTTCTCGTATATTCAAATTACAATCCGACACTACCATGTCTGTAGGTTGCGTGTAAGTGGTAATTTGCAATTTTTCTGGCGTATTTCACCTTGAGAGATCCAATTGGTTCAGTAACTTCCTTGGGGTACATGGAGGGCCTTCGTGGTTGGGTATGCATAGCTCGAAATAATTCTTGCCGAAACGACGGCTAGCGCTCGATGCTGACGCAGGATATGACGTATTACATGTGATGTGCCTTATATTGTACTTTTCGTTCATACCACAGTTGTAAGCGTGCCTACGGGTGAATAAATTTCCTTGTCAGGACTACACAGGGGCTCTTAACGCGTTCAAACGTCATCAGCCTGGGCCAATTATACAGACGATACAACGTCACACTGTTTTTACGTAGCATTACCCCAACGAGGAAAGGACAGGGCGATTCGGATCAATCCCGAATACGGCGCAGTCAAACACAGTCCCTAAAGTCGCGAGCTGCCACGAGAGCACGATGCGAGACACTGGCACGTGACGCACGCGCCAAGCTTCTCAAAGAGCTAGTCGGCTTCGGGACGAGATGAGTATGCCTGCGATCATGGAGGAAGGGAAAAAAACTTTGAGGACGCTTAAGCTTCGCCTTCAAGAGTGGAACGCGATAGCGTTATCGCACCCCGTTCGCACCACCCACTCATTCGCTCTGCATGCTCTTGAGTCACACGAAGACGAAACGTGCGCCTGAGCAAGCGGAACGAACCAAAGAACTCGGTGTCTCGGAGGGAGAAACGATCTACGCGAGCCAAACGTCGTGATCGGCACGGACAGCCGGGCCGCGACGCGCCATGCAGGCGGACGCGATCATAGGGCTGACGCCTCGATGGGATCGTTCTCTATCTTGCTTGGGACGACCACGCAAACGCATGACTCCTCGCCAGCAGCACGGTACACATCGCAGGGGACGCTTTACTACCAAACGCGCTACGGCGCAGCGATCACGTCAGAGGCGTCCCGCATCGGACGCTGCACCTAGGAATTGAGCTGTGAGCGGAAAGAGGAGCCGCGTCACCTAAACACGAGGGTTCGAGTGACGCACGCTGGAAGTTGGAAGGGGAGAGAGCGAGAAAACTTATTAAACACAAGGGTATTGGGGCTACCTCGCACCGGTCCCCGCACCGCCCCAATGCGCCCAAACGAGACGAAGGGGAGAAGCGGGCGAGTGGCGCGCCACCTTTCGGGGCAGCGCTGTACATTGCCAGGAGGGGGTCTTCTGTGTTTGCCGCAATATGGCTCTGCGTGTGCGCCAAGCGCAGAAGAAATGCAGCGGAAACGTACTTCGCTACTCGTTAACTGCGATTTCTGTAATTTACATGCTCATAATTACCTATATACACCGCACTATAACTTTCTACGGCACGTTTCTAAGGTAACAGCGCATTCACTAGAGGCGCTTTTGTCGCGCTTTGAACCATCGAACTCATGTCATGAACTCTGAACTTGAGCTAAGCAGGTTGTGTATACCATTCCATTATCTTGTGGTAGAGAGTCCGTGGGACAAACGAAGCGATGTGTGAATGTTCGACTTCGTGAGCATGAGCTATCTCTTCAAGGGGTTGCGCCACTTCATCTCCCGAAGCATTGCAAGTCGTGCGGTTGTCGCCCCGATTTAAAAAAAAGAACTAGCGTCATTTTTAAACACGCAAGCCAATTGACAAGGGAAATCGCCGAGGCTCACAATATAAAGATTAGGGACGAAGCGTGTATCACCGAACCGCCTATCACTCTCCATGACAAGGAATTGCGTTATCTATGTCAATTTTGATTATGCGTCAGATTTTCACAGTTACCTCGGTGCACATCTATGCCTCGTGCATGTCATGGTTATAAACTGGCACCTGTATATATGTTATATATATCTTCAATAAAATATCAGTTGAGAGTCAGCGCCGTGTCGTCGTTTTTATACCTTCTTGTGTCCTTGTCTTGTGTTGCGCTGTAACGAACCACTATGAACATTCTCCTCTGCTGGCCACTTCGTCGGTGCGCTGTTGCTCGTTGCACATACTCGATGCGCGGCCTATACCGAAACTTGATCAATAAAGGAAAACGACTCCTGTAAGTCCGTGACCAGCATACCTGTTTGTTCTCATAAACCTCAAGTGGGCTAGCCACGGCTCGTGATGTGCGTAAAGTTTGTTGCCGGTCTGCGCATTCTTACTGTTCAGTGGGAATGCACAAATTTATTTTCACTAAAGCCGGTAAAAGTAGCGGGGGACCGGCCTCACAGTCTAACTTGCGCCTCGCAGAGTCGGGCGTTACTTGCGCAAAAAGTTACAGTGCATAATCTACTAATTAACGAAACATCACTAATTAAGTGTTTATTTAATGACCTTATGGCAAAGATATCGCGATGGTAAACATCGCGATTGGATTTGTTGGCCGGATCACTACCGCGCGCACATCCGTGGATCCCTGCGCGGTTGCGCGCCGAAGGCGAAAAATGTGAACAAGAGAAGAGAATCTGTCCGAACAAGATGGCGGAGTAAAGCCAACTTCCGGCGACATTGAGCTTTACAAGGAGTGACGTTAGGGCCCCTCATTGGCCTGACTGGTCGTGGCCTGACTGATGTGGTCCAGCTGTAGTATCAATCAGGCCACGACAGTTCAAAGATAAAAGGTATCAAAGATGGTTATATTGCTACAAACACTCGTTTTGCTCGCACCCTTTTCGAATGTTGTGATGCCTTTGAATGTCCGGCTGCTTTGTTGCAACTTTACCTAGCAAATGCTCTTTACCGCGTCTCACTTGAAATACTTTACGCTATCCTTGATCCCATGAAAATGGGTCGTGTCATTTTCAGAGGTGTAAAAAACGCCCTCTGCAAATTGTGGCTACGCTTGTCATTGTTAACGGTGAAGTGTTAGATATTGTGCGTATGCTTTTAACTGTTCGTCTGGGTTTCCCAATATCACCCGTGCGTTTCGCTGCATACTTTTAACCGTTGTGCCTCTCTATTCTAAGCAGTGATAAGACAGCTGGCTACATACTACAATCGGCCCACGTGAAGGTCCTCGCGTATGCCGATGACGTCGCTGTGTTTTGCTCACACAGAGACAGAACTCGCGAGATTGTATCAGTGATTGAAAAGTACCGTAAACAAACAGGATGTCATATAAACTAGAAGAAGAGCTGTGGTGTCGGACACGGAAATTCGGACGACAAGTTGAAATATTTGGCGAAGATAAAGTCGACTCGGCCGCCTGGTCAGTATCTTGGAGTGCCCCTTGACTCATCAGGACGCAAATACACTGTGGAACGAGCAAAATAATACGATAGAGGAATAAGCTAACGGGTGGAAAGGTCGTTATTTGTCTATGTTTGCCACCTCTACAATATGTAACATTTTTCTTTTGTCCGAAACGTGAGTTAGATACATCGCGAGTCAATGTGCAAGAAAGCCACCGCATCGTTGATGTGTTTATTGGGGAGTCCAGCTGGGGATATGGGGAAGAACCCAGGCGGTGCAACCTCTTCTGTGCAGTTAAGTATGGAGGCCTTGGTCTCACTCACTTATTTTCTTATTTCTTTTTCTTTTCTTTTTTTTCTTTTTGCAACAGGGTATGTCGCGATTTGTTTTCTTTAACGATCAGCCGGACAGCTTTCTCTGCACTTTGATGCACATGCGCTTACGTGGTCTTGTGCCTGCGTTTGTGGTGTCCTCATGCAATGCAACGAGTGGTCTTGTAAAATGATACCTGAAGGAAGTAGTCCTCGCGTGTCCGAATACTGAATGCCCGATTTCCGATGGAACATTAAACACAGTAACTAAACAGAAGTTGTACAACGACAGCATTCATGCCATGCTTCCTATACCCATGTATTGCTGAATATACAGTGGAAGTGAGGGACAATGTGTGCTGAAGAGAGTTAGAAAGATGCTACTGAAATGATCGACAAAATCAGGGATCTTTCTTTTTATTTTAATGAAACGGTATAGTAAAGCTCTTGCTGCGAAAACATGGCTTGAACAGAAAGGCTTATTCGTACCTTGGTCCAATGGATGCTTACTTCGTAAGAAACCGGAAACGATAGAACGTGTTTTCATAGACTGCCGGGTCCCCATATTTTTCTGGGACATCCTCCAGCATACTGTTCATGCGGAATTGCCTTTAGACACATGTACAATCGTATTTCCACCAGGTGAATACAGTAGAGACGTACAGTGTGACGTCAGCATGCCCGTGTAGGCCTCCACAATATATGGAAGACACGTATAGAAGGAAAGCATGCAGATGTCAACGTACCTTCTGTTCGCGAAAGCTTAATCGAGAGTGTCGCGTATGCAAGAGAGATACAGGGTGTTCAGCGAACACTTTCAAATTTTTTTTTAATTTCCTTTGGCAGATACAATTCTACTCCATAAAAGGCGGACATTACTAGCAAAAAAAAAAAGAAATTAAATGCGTTATTGAGTAATTAACAAAAATTCACTAATCAAGTTGTTAGCTAATTACCTTATGGCACATATTGCAATTTAAGTAAAATTCTAGCTCGTGAGACTACAAGGTATATCCAGTTGAAAAGAATTGTCTGGATGACACCATCTACGAGATGTGCGCCGTCAAACTTGCGGTAAAAATACACTGTTGTTCACTTGCTTTCTTAACGAAACGTCGTTTTATGCACTGAAGCACAAAAGTAACTGGAACGCCAGTGCATTTCTCCGCTAAGTTCAGGAATTAATATCTCGAAACTGGTGTCATCCTGAGCATTCGTTTCAAGTAGATCCGCCTTGCAAACTCCCAGGCTGAATTTGCAGATTGCAATATGTGCCACAAGGTAATCCGTTGAAAACCTAACTAGTTGATATTTTGTTAATTAGTCAATTATGCATTCCAATCTTTTTCTGCAAGTAATGTCCGCCTCTTCCAGTAGACCAGCTCACGAACTAGAATGGTGCTATCTACCACATCCAAATATATATATTTTTTTAATTAGAAAGTGTTCGCTGATACATCCGGTATGCAGGGCACAGTCCGAACTACCTGAGTGGATTAATGTATTTGTTGTGATGACTGACATGAAAAGAAAATTTGAATAATTCGTTTCCGCCTCAAAGCGGTCGTCACCCTGAGTCGAGGTTATCTGACATTATTTGAGTCTTGCCCGTAGCGCGGGAATCGTTTTGCAGAATGTGCGGGAGGCTTTGAGCCTTTGTCCAACGCTTCATCTCTGACGTGCCCTAGCAGCGCGTCCAAAGTGCCTTCTGAAAGCTTTGTAGAAGCGGTTCGAATTCGTTTCCTCCGATAAGTTCCGGTTCGGATTCGGTTCTCAGATGGCGGGGAAAAAATAACGGTTCGGTTCAGTTCCGGTCCGGTTCGGGTTCGACACCCTGCGTCACGGCATACATTCATCTCTGTCAGCGAATGCAATAAGTGGGGTTTACAGAATGCTTGTGCTCGAGCGATCATCTCTCTCTCACACGCACGTGCACACACACACACACACGCATGAACGCACCCGCGCAAGCACGCAAATACACAAACACGCAGAGCACGCGCACGCCCACATATACACGAGCAAGCAAACACACGTCCACAGCGCGTTTTGAGGGGTCGCTTCATTTCTCAAGTGCTTCCAGCGTGTTCTCTCGGGCGTGCTTCTATTCGGGTGACATATCGTCCAGCTGAAAGGAGAGACGCGGACGGGGCACGCAAACGAACTGCACAAATTGGGTGCGCACCTATCTGCGATACCCGCATTTAGGCGCCCGTACTGCGCTCCTAAGCACCGTGAAAAGAGACGCTATAGCCGTCTTGTGCTACATTCACTGACGAATGCCAGCATACGAATCTAAATAACTTCCGGGTAGAAAACGTTTTTCGTATACGCATCGCCTCAAGAGGCTCCACTCCAATGCCTGCTAAAAGGTACGCAAGCGAAGTGAAAATAAATTTTGTGGTATTTGTAAAGAGCACATGCCCTTACAGCGACTTCTTCGTTCCGGTTTTCTTCTGACGACAAATCCGTGGGGAGTGCATGAGCCATTACTCTGCGAAAGCAAGCCTCCGGCGAGCGACAGGATGTGTCGTGCGCGTGTCATCTCGATACTGTTAAGATAAAAGCAGAAAGAAAATAAACAGAGAGAGAGAGAGAGAGAAATAACGGGACCTCCGTATTACGAACACAAGTATATGGTAAGAGCCGCGCAAGGAGCCCGGAGGAGGATCGACGAGTCCTTGTTTTCGGCAAGGTGCAGTTTCAGCACTTCCGCCTCGGGTTACGAGAACCGTGTCCCGATGAATGCCATTTCCTTTCTCTGGCGGATTATTTGAGGAATCAGCGCGATCAGAAAAGGAAAAGACGGTAGAACGCACAGGAGAAGAGGGAACACAAGGCGAACGGGTGTAGTGACGCCCGCGCGATATATGCGCGCATCGACCGCGCAGCACGACAAAGACTCTCAACCGCTGTTGGTATACAAATATAGTCTCTCGCAAACACGAAGGCTCTCGCCGACGCAGTAAGTAGGTCCTTGCAAAAAAGAAAGCAAGCAAGAAAGAAAGAAAGAACGAAAAAGAAATCTTACATTCAGTGGTTTCACAGTGACACACACTAGGGCAGCCTCGTGGTCATCTAGCAGACCTTTGTGAGCGGCAAATACCCCGAGAGGCTTCGGGAGAGCGCAAGAAAGACGGGAATCTGCCCTTATGCAGGGCCGAAGAATGTGTGCCCTGAGCTATAGGGCGCGTATACTTGGCGTGCCTATGCGTCCAGCGCAATGCAAGGCACGTCTGACTCATTTTTTTTTTTTTCACGCACTGGCTTGATCGCGACGCTTTAAATTGCGTTGCGTGATGCGGTGTGTTTTGTCTATGTTGCGCGTCTTTGGTATTCACTGTGCGCGTCATCTCATCTTCTCATCGTCCCCATCTGAAGTAGCATATGCTATATAGACCATGCCACCGAGCAAGCCTCTCCAGGATTCAATGGAGAGTCTTTCTTTATCTATCTAGCTATCCAGCCGCCATCTCCGACTTTCTGGAGGTGAGTATACGTGACGGTAGTGTCAATGATTGTCAAGTGACTATCGGAGCTAACGAAGCTCACTGATGCAAGCGAGTCTCTTAGACACCAGCTAGTCTATAGCATGTGCGCTTCCAAAAAATATTAAAGTAATCATTATTTTGGGACCAATTCCAGTACCATCTACGTGATACCCACGCAACTTGTACGAAATATTAAGAATATGCGAATGCCACGTATAGCTGGGCAGAACTCGGGTAATGTCGTTTGCCGTCGCTTGGGGCAAGTCAGAATATTCTTGTATGTGACCTACATAATAATATTGTAGAGAGTCCCAACCCAGTATAAGTTCATGGATATATGTTGGAAGGATGAGAAACTCAATGTGGTGGCGTATGCCGTCGATGAGAACACGAGCAGTACACTGTCCGTCGGGGTGAATGAATGCATTATTAGCATCACGCAAAATAGGTCCAAGATAAGGCGTTTTTACTTTCCGGAGCCGGGAACACAGATCACTACGAAGAACAGAAACGGCGGCACCGGTATCGATGAGAGCTGACGCGGGAACATCTTCGACAGTTACAGAAAGCATGCTGGCCGGGCTAACAGGAGGAAGTTTTGAAGACCGATAAGAAGCAGTTTCCCCTCCAAAAACTGCAACAGTTAGTTTTCCGAGTGCTGGTCGACAAGATGTGAAGTAAGTAGGGCGAAGCGGTGATGTAGAGCGCCGGTAAGGCGATGGAGAACGACGTCTGGCCGAACGGGAACTATGAGGCAGATTGGGAGCAGCTGGAGGAGCTGTAGAACGGTGTTGAGGGAACGAGTACGATGCGGGATAGTAGTCGTCTGGTCGGCGGGTGCGGTCTCTCTCGTGTTCTGCATAGCCTCGTCTTTGATCCTGCTCGCGACGGCGGCAGAAGCGAGATATATGGCCGCGTATACCACAGTAAAAACAAACAGGACGAGGTGGACGCCACTGAGAGTAGGATGGCGCAGCAAGTGCTCTGGTTCCCATCGAAGCCAAATGGTCACAGGCACGGACGTCAGTAGGCACGGAGGTCACGGTAGGTGTGGGTAGCGAAGCAACATCCGCGTAGGTAGGTGTGGGGCGCGCTACCGGAGCTAGATGCGTCGTAGGTGTAGTCATTGCTGTCAACTCTTGCTTGACGACCTCGCGCAAGTCGAAGGTGGGGGTTGGGGCGCAGGCAGCAGGTGGACGCCTTAGGTCTTGTAGTTGAAGCTCTTCGAGCATGATGGTGCGGATAAGAGCACGTAGATCTGGAGAATGGGGAACCTGAGGATCGCTGCTGTCATGTGGAAGACGAATAGGCTGAAGCTCGTCTAGGCGTTGACACGTGGAAGTGATATCCTGGACAGAAGCCGGATTTTGCACGATTAAGGCGTTGAACACGACACACCCAATGCCTTTTAAGATGTGGCGAACGCGTTCGGCTTCCCTCATGCTAGGATTCGCACGGCGGCACAGAGCCAAGTCATCCTCTATGTATGAGGTGTAAGACTCTTGTGGAAGTTGGAGGCGCGTTCCCAGCTTCTGCTTGGCGACTTCTGCACGGCCAGACGAGGAAGCGAAGATTTGCCGCAGCTCGGAGCTAAACGTGGACCAATCCGCGATGTCGGATTCGTGGTTGAAATACCACGTCTTGGCAACACCGGTCAAGCAGAATGCGACGTGCCTCAATTTCTGGGTGTCGTTCCACTCGTTGCAAGAATTCACGCGGTCGTAGTGGTCGATCCAATCGTCGACGTCATCACCGCGGAGTCCCGCAAAGAGAGGGGGATCGCGCTGAGGGCTCGTCACAGTCCAAGAGGGCGCCGCAGGCGGGGTCGTCTGTGTGGTAGGGTTGGAGGCGCCGGAATGGCCGGGGTTGGAAGTGTCCATCGTTGTAGGGGTAGCTGGGCGCAGGTGGCGACCGGAACGGAGCTCCAGGGAGGACGAGAACACGAGAAGACGTCGGGGTCTTGACGTACCTCCACCACTTTATAATACCAAGACCGATCAAGTTGTCCAGCGCTGTTCATTCCCAAAAAGGCAACGCCCCAGCAAATGCTCGAAGAAATCGGAGAAGAGGGCAGATGATGATGGCTATGTACAAATGAAAACGACGAAGTACGTTAATAGTGCTTACAATATCAAATTATGTGATATCTTTATTAAACATTACATTCGGAGCAACAGTGTCAATGAGAAAATTGTTGATCGCCCTGAAAAATTCCGGAAACGTCTTTCTGTTACTCAATACGGGCTACATAAAACTTCCTTCCAAGCCTGAAAGAAGAATGCGAAAGCCCGCGACACTTTTTCATTGCGATAGCAATTATATGGACACTCCAGGCGCAATTTTGCCGTCGGCGTCGCCATGATGTTCCGTATAAAGTCCAAGGGCGATAACATCATCCCCGCGCGCCGTATGCTGTATGTGCGAATGAAATCGTGCTAAGTTGAGCCGACGATGGCGGATGAATCTCGCGCGCGCATGCGAGGAAAGCGGGGAGGAAGCGTGCCGTCTTCTGTCACGCACAAGGCATCGGGGAGAGGGGAGGGAGGGGGTGGCGTTCTACTCCGGCGGCTGCTGCGTAGGGCGCGGCCGCGCGGGCCCTATTCTGAGAGCGTTCTGCGATGAGAACAGGGGACTAGGCGTCTAGGCACACCGAGAGCCGATAGCTTCATGTGCACTGTGTTCTCGCCGCTTAGTTCGCATTGAAGCGAGAGGCAGCACGAAGGTTAATTCACTCGCTCCTGCTGCCGCGCTTAATCACTCCAGCTTTTTGACAGCGAGTTTACGCGCTCATCGAGTGAGATGTGTTCATGTTTTCTTGTGCGTGCGTGACACCGAGCTTGTCAATTCAGTTAGTAAGCGAATGTTTACAAGTTTACACGGCCGATAAAACTATTATCCTTACTTTGTATAGCTGTATACTAATTCGCTATCGCAATCGATGCTTCACCTTTCGGGCTAAACTGCGACTTTTGTGTATCGCGGGCTTCTTTTTTTTTTCAGGCTTGCAGAAAACTACGGCCCAAGCAGCTACACAACTTGGGTTACTGGATCGGCTTACGGACGGACGGACGGACGGGGACGGACGGACGGGGACGGACGGACGGACGGACGGACGGACGGATGGATGGATGGATGGATGGATGGATGGATGGATGGACGGACGGACGGACGGACGGACAGACGGACGGACAGACGGATGCGGGCGGGTAGGTGGGCTCAAAACTGCTGAAGTAGGTAAAGAATTCTATTCGCATTAAAAGGAGCTGGTGACAAGAATAGCGGCACCACTCCAGCTTCTATTTAAATGGCTCCGGACAGGCCGCCATTGGAATATGAACCTTGCAACGTTTAACGCTAGAACGTTATCTAGTGAGGCGAGTCTAGCAGTGCTATTGGAGGAATTAGAGGGCAGTAAATGGGATATAATAGGGCTCAGTGAAGTTAGGAGGCCAAAAGAAGCATATACAGTGCTAAATAGCGGGCACGTCCTGTGCTACCGGGGCTTAGCGGAGAGAAGGGAACTAGGAGTCGGATTCCTGGTTAATAAGAATATAGCTGGTAACATACAGGAATTCTATAGCATTAACGAGAGGGTGGCAGGTCTTGTTGTGAAACTTAATAAAAGGTACAAAATGAAGATTGTACAGGTCTACGCCCCTACATCCAGTCATGATGACCAGGAAGTCGAAAGCTTCTATGAAGACGTGGAATCGGCGATGGGCAGAGTGAAAACTAAATACACTATACTGATGGGCGACTTCAATGCCAAGGTAGGCAAGAAGCAGGCTGGAGACAAGGCAGTGGGTGAATATGGCATAGGCACTAGGAATAGCAGGGGAGAGTTATTAGTAGAGTTTGCGGAACAGAATAATATGAGGATAATGAATACCTTCTTCCGCAAGCGGGATAGTCGAAAGTGGACGTGGAGGAGCCCGAACGGCGAGACTAGAAATGAAATAGACTTCATACTCTGCGCTAACCCTGGCATCATACAAGATGTGGACGTGCTCGGCAAGGTGCGCTGCAGTGACCACAGGATGGTAAGAACTCGAATTAGCCTAGACCTGAGGAGGGAACGGAGGAAACTGGCACATAAGAAGCCGATCAATGAGTTAGCGGTAAGAGGGAAAATAGAGGAATTCCAGATCAAGCTACAGAACAGGTATTCAGCTTTAACTCAGGAAGAGGACCTTAGTGTTGAAGCAATAAACGACAATCTTGTGGGCATCATTAAGGAGTGTGCAATGGAAGTCGGTGGTAACTCCGTTAGGCAGGATACCAGCAAACTATCGCAGGAGACGAAAGATCTGATCAAGAAACGCCAATGTATGAAAGCATCTAATCCTACAGCTAGAATAGAACTTGCAGAACTTTCGAAGTTGATCAACAAGCGTAAGACAGCTGACATAAGGAAGTATAATATGGATAGAATTGAACATGCTCTCAGGAACGGAGGAAGCCTAAAAACAGTGAAGAAGAAACTAGGAATTGGCAAGAATCAGATGTATGCGTTAAGAGACAAAGCCGGCAATATCATTACTAATATGGATGAGATAGTTCAAGTGGCTGAGGAGTTCTATAGAGATTTATACAGTACCAGTGGCATCCACGACGATAATGGAAGAGAAAATAGTCTAGAGGAATTCGAAATCCCGAAGGTAACGCCGGAAGAAGTAAAGAAAGCCTTAGGAGATATGCAAAGGGGGAAGGCAGCTGGGGAGGATCAGGTAACAGCAGATTTGTTGAAGGATGGTGGACAGACTGTTCTAGAGAAACTGGCCACCCTGTATACGCAATGCCTCATGACCTCGAGCGTACCGGAATCCTGGAAGAACGCTAACATAATCCTAATCCATAAGAAAGGGGACGCCAAAGACTTGAAAAATTATAGACCGATCAGCTTACTGTCCGTTGCCTACAAAGTATTTACTAAGGTAATTGCAAATAGAATCAGGAACACCTTAGACTTCTGTCAACCAAAGGACCAGGCAGGATTCCGTAAAGGCTACTCAACAATAGACCATATTCACACTATCAATCAAGTGATAGAGAAATGTGCAGAATATAACCAACCCTTATACATAGCTTTCATTGATTTCGAGAAAGCGTTTGATTCAGTCGAAACCTCAGCAGTCATGGAGGCATTACGGAATCAGGGTGTAGATGAGCCATATGTAAAAATGCTGGAAGATATCTATAGCGGCTCCACAGCCACCGTAGTCCTCCATAAAGCAACCAACAAAATCCCAATAAAGAAAGGCGTCAGGCAGGGAGATACGATATCTCCAATGCTATTCACAGCGTGTTTACAGGAGGTATTCAGAGACCTGGATTGGGAAGAATTGGGGATAAAAGTTAATGGAGAATACCTTAGTAACTTGCGATTCGCTGATGATATTGCCTTGCTTAGTAACTCAGGGGACCAATTGCAATGCATGCTCACTGACCTGGAGAGGCAAAGCAGAAGAGTGGGTCTAAAAATTAATCTGCAGAAAACTAAAGTAATGCTTAACAGTCTCGGCAGGGAACAGCAATTTACAATAGGCAGCGAGGCACTGGAAGTCGTAAGGGAATACATCTACTTAGGGCAGGTAGTGACGGCGGATCCGGATCATGAGACGGAAATAATCCGAAGAATAAGAATGGGCTGGGGTGCGTTTGGCAGGCATTCCCAAATCATGAACAGCAGGTTGCCATTATCCCTCAAGAGAAAAGTATATAATAGCTGTGTCTTACCAGTACTCACCTACGGGGCAGAAACCTGGAGGCTTACTAAAAGGGTTCTACTCAAATTGAGGACGACACAACGAGCTATGGAAAGAAGAATGATAGGTGTAACGTTAAGGGATAAGAAAAGAGCAGATTGGGTGAGGGAACAAACGCGAGTTAATGACATCTTAGTTGAAATCAAGAAAAAGAAATGGGCATGGGCAGGACATGTAATGAGGAGGGAAGATAACCGATGGTCATTAAGGGTTACGGACTGGATCCCAAGGGAAGGGAAGCGCAGCAGGGGGCGGCAGAAAGTTAGGTGGGCGGATGAGATTAAGAAGTTTGCAGGGATGGCATGGCCACAATTAGTACATGACCGGGGTAGTTGGAGAAGTATGGGAGAGGCCTTTGCCCTGCAGTGGGCGTAACCAGGCTGATAATGATGATGATGATGATGATGATGATGATGATGATGATGATGATGATGATGATGAACCGAACAGCAGCTTTTACTGCAAGACAGAGCGAACGGGGCTCGGCGCGCATACGCACCCGAGTACTGCAGGCTGTTTCCCGTTCCCGGTGCCGCGGAGGCGTAGGACGACGAGGCGCCTCCGACGGCCGACGAGGAGGCCTTGTGGTGCCGGTGCAGCCGGTGTCCCAGCTTGCGGAACGTGGTGGACACGGCGCACGCGATGCGCTTGGTGGCCGCGCCCGCTCGGCGCCGCGGGGACGTGGGCTGCTGCCGGCGCTGCTGCTGCTGGGCGATGTCGGGCGGCGACGACGCCGGGCGCTGGCCCTCCGACGACGAGGCGCGGGCGGGCGACATGGTGCCGCTGTCGCCACCGCAGCCATCCTCGTCGCCGGAGCCTGCGAAGAGCGGGGAGAGGGGAACGGATGAGAAACACGCTTGAGAATCTCGCCGTTCAGATAATGAACGTTAGCAAAGAAACAGGTACGCTGATGTCAAAACAAGAAAAAGTGATCGCGAGAAGGTGGATACCTGGAAGTAATTGAACGATGCAAACCTCAGCCTCGGGCCTCAGTGCTGAGGCTGAGGTTTCCCTGGTTAGGCCGCTATAGAACATTGGTTCCTGCACTTGTGTCAAGCATATCAAAAACAATGCAATGCGCGTCTCGCGATAGCGCATCAGGGCCATGCACGAGTTACAGAAAAAAAAGTTGCTGATTGCAAGTACAAATACCTTTTTTAATATAGTTGGCTGCAGTTACTAATTACCGCGCCACAACAGCAAATTGAGCAATTACTAAAAATTAATCGATTGCTTTAACACTAATTTCCTCGCTGTCATTATGAACATTGCACAACTGCAGTCAGTAGAACGAGCTGCTCTGGCTTTTTCGAGGTCTCATCTGCAGACCACCGCACGTTGTATTTTTAATATTCTCTAAGAATTGCTTTCCAAGATTTTCTTACGCAATCTTCTCTCCTTTTCCTGTGAAGACATCTGCAGCGCGACAACGCAAACTTGCTCGATGTGCGCGCTGTAGAGAAGGGCTGTGCTTTAACGTACGAACACCTTGCTCACAAGATTGTGCATGGTTACGCAATGCCGCGGTGAGTGAATGAATGAATGAACGTGCGATTATGAACGATACGATGAACGATACGAACGAATGAACGATACGATTATGAGGCACGTCGTAGGGGGACACTCCGGACTAATTTTCACCACCTGGGATTCTTTAAGGTGCGCCCAAAGCACAGTATGAGGGCGTTTATCTCTTTTAATATTTTTTTTACTTTGTTTGCATTTCGCCCGAATGAGAACTCGACCACCGCGACCGGGATCTTCTCCCGCACCTCTCATGCTTAGCATGCGCAACACCAAAGTCACCACCCCACCACGTCGGGTTCGACTTCAGCCGAAGCTTGCGGCAAGGCTGTTCACATTTTTCTTCTTCTTTTCTTTTTCAACATTACCGATGAAGAATGTAAGCATGCTAAATCACAAATGCATCACCGCTACAGAGTAAATGGACGCCAATCTGTCAAGTCTGTCGCTTACGATTTGCGTGTAAAATAAACATGCTGTCTGAGGACTAATGGACAATTGTTTTCCTTACGTAGCTTTCTTTTTTTCTTGTAACCCAGCCTGTACAAGTGGCCTAAGTCAGCTAGAACGGTGAAATAGCGATGAGTGAAGCGAATAAGGTTGGACTATAATCGTTGGTTATCAAAACAAAAGAAGAGGGAGGGGGTCAAAGGATAATTGGCGTTTCGAATAAAGAGCCCGCATTAGTCCCGAAACGACAATTAACTTTCGATTGGACAGCGAACAGAACGCTTCACATCCTAATTAACGATGATTAATTGTAGTCGTTAGTTATCACGGCCCCGTATGTGTACTGAGTATAAGTATAGAGCCCAGCTAAAGGACATGCAGTGAGCGGTGCAACGAGATGGGCACCACGCTAAGAGGCTGGAAGACAGCACTGTCGTATATAAGATGTTCCGCTTGAGATTAAAATAAAGACGTGGAATTGGGCGGGGCATTTAACGCGCACAGTAGGTAACCGGTGGAGTATTAGAATAACGGAATAAGTGTCAAGAAAATTGGAAGGGAAGCGCAGTCGAAGGTACAGCACAGTATATTAGGGGGCGCGATCCGAATATGTGGAACTTGCTGCAGGCATACGATAGAGACATAGTCCTTATCCTGCACTGATTATTATTATTATTATTATTATTATTATTATTATTATTATTATTATTATTATTATTATTATTATTATTATTATTATTATTATTATTATTATTATTATTATTATTATTATCTAGCGCATACGAGAGATCGTATATTTGTAGCATTTATTGTAGGTATCGCAGAAAACCAAAGTATTTAATCGCGTCTTGGAAATAACTTAAGGTAGACGTGCGGCAGAAGCAGTTGCCGATACTTTTCACTCTTCAGGGCCCCTGTTCTCACGCTGCAACTGTGCGTGACCTCATGATGCTTCTCCTGACGAGGCTGATGCAGTGTCTTTCCACACAAAACGAAAGAAGCTTTGTATTGTACTGTCATTGAATCGGTAGCCTGGTCAAGAAAAAAATCCACGTACCAACCAAGTTCATAGAGCGATCTCAAAGCCAGACTGATAGCTAGTAAACCTAACTGGTGTACACTGAATTTCTTTTCACGTCGACTACTCGCCGTTCGCCCCGCTTCTGTCAATACCGTCGTTATGGTGGATAGGTGAGTAGGTGTGCCGAGCGACCCGTCTGAAGCGTAGTTCGCCATTTCTACGCGTCATGACGCCAAAATGGCGCCAAAATGGCGCTGCGCTCAGTCATGGCTCAGCCGAACGGTGATGAGCGGCGCTTGTCTTCTGGTACTTGTAGCAGACGGCACCCTAAATAAACGAAGATCGTCAGTGCGTACGTATTACTTCACGCTTACTGGATCCAGTAGTGGGAAGTTCTGCGGCTGCCGCGATTTCTGTTTGCGAGGCGTTAGACTAATATCACATGCGATAAAATTCGGTTGGAGACGTGCGAGTTTCTATGCAAGGAACCGACGGTCGCGCTATAACTATGCAGGAAAGATAAGTTCGCTTGTTGCTGAAATAGACAAAATCTTACGAGTTACAGCGCCAAAGGCAGGAAGGATTTTTCAGAAAGCTTTAGGAGAGGCGAAGGCCATCGACCTAAATATATGGGTGCAGTAAATTTAGCTCCGGGCGCAACATCCTAGCTCCGAACTGTTTTTACCCGACTTGATGGCTCAGTGGTTATCATTCTGCTGCCTAGCTATAGGATGAGGTCGTGGGTTTGATTATCTAACTGCCATGGCGCCCGCGTTCCGTTGAGATTAAAATACAAAACGGTCGGGTACGTAAGTTTAGGTGCACGTTAAAAAATCTCAGGTGGTCAAAAAGTATTCGGGGGTGCCCCACTGAGGCCTCTCCAGTAGCTCATGTGCTAATTGCTTCGGGATGTTGAACCTCATAATTTAATTAATTCTTACAATACTTGCCTGCACCAAGTCCACGCAAAAAGAAAACTACGTGCCAGTTCCCAGCAGACCGGTGCGGAGCTCCAAAATAACTCCGCACTTGTTCAGGACGACTAGAACTGCAGTGTCAAGAGAAGAAATAACCGTGACCTCTCGTGTTTTCTGAAAACAGCCGAATTTCTCCCATCCAACTTTGCTTAACTGCACTGCTCAGAAACGTATTTGAAGCATACATCGAAAGCGATATCTCCAAACACGCCTCTCGTCTACTTTGCGTACGGACGACGATGCGCACGGTATCATCGCTGTGCCGACAGCAACGCCATCTTTCTTTCTTTTTTTTTTTTTTTTTTTGCTTCATGAGGCGGAGAAGTGGGGAACTACGCTCGATCGGCATACCTACTCCTCTAGCCACCATAACATCGTATTTATCGGTAAAAACTACCGTAGCCGTATTTCTCTCTTGGGTCGCTTGGAACCCGACGGTGAACTGCTATAGCTGATCGCGCAATCAGCCTAAAGCCGCAAGAGCACTACTACGGACACTGCCACAACGTAAGCCTTCAATACGCACTTAGCCTTCAACTCTTTCCCAGCGCTTATAATTGAAGCAAAAAAATTCGAGAAAGAATAACGCGGATGCTTAGTCCTTGTAGTGAAAAATTTAACCTTAAGGGTACCAAAACAAACGATTAAGCAGCCGTCCGATTTCTAGAGAATCTGCACTTCGGATGAATCTTGAGAAAACACCTGGCCAGAAACTCCGTCTTACTTCTTGTTCAACTCCCTTGATCGCTAACTTCCGTCCGCGACATCAGTAAACACACCAGCGAATCCTTGTTTCTTCTTTTTTTCTTGCACGTATCAAGCCTTTTAAGCCCTTAATACGTCGTTTGAGAATCCGAGAAGCAATCAAGAACTTTGTCGTCCCCTTCCAACACTTGACCGGCGTACAATCCTTCTTTTTTCTTCCTTTTTTCTCCTTTTATTTCTTTCCTAAGCTCTCGGCGTCAGCAGGATACGAGTGCCGGAAGCAATTTGCGGCGCAAGGACCTTTCTTCCGCAATCGTGAAAACTACAAAAAAAGGAAGAATAGAAACAATAGAATAGGTTGATAAGGCGTTGCCGGTGCGCAGAAGGAACGTCGAGCACTGAGATAACTATACTGTCTTCTCCTCTACGGCCATGATAACGACTACTAATGCCCTCAGTTCATGGTTAAGCTAAGCGAGATGTTACATTTATGTTCTCTCTCTCTCTCTCTATTAGGTATTCCGAATTCGGATTGGAACTCGCTGTGGAAATCCAATTAAAGAAAAGTAAATAGACAGCACTTCTTGACAATACCTTCACAAGTGCTCAGTATACCATCCCCAATTTCGTTAAAGGCCCCATCGCATTGTTCCTCAAACAAAAGCCAGTGTCGCAAATCCAATTTTAAGGCTCGCTTACATTTTTCTCTCTTACTAAGCTCTATGCTCACTAAGTCCATCGACAAACATTGTTTCGGCGAGGCGACGGGAAAACAAGCAGAAAGCTGTCCGCCGTCAGTCGTGACTCTTTAATGAGTTGTTCCTCAAGAAAAAAATGAAGCGTTCCTCGGCAGCAATCGACAAGCATTGCGCTGTTTGTTCTTTCTACGTGTTCGCTTTCTGCTTAAGCTCTTGTTTCCTTGTTTCTCGGCTTTTCCTACTCTAATGAAACAAACGAGACTCTAGGTAAAAGATTAAGCGCTCCCACGCGGGATAAATTGCAAGCCCCGAAAACGAGAGAACGCGGAGGAAACGAACACCTCGGGGACACCGAGAAAGTCGTTAGAAAGTCATAGGATTCTCTCACGATGAACAAAACAGAGAGAGCTCTCTCGAAAGGGATGGCGGAGGGCGAATAAAACGTTACCAGGACCTCAGGAGCAGCCAGAGCTCTGAGCAGCCACCACGCTGATGGAGACGGGTCAGGCAATGTCGCCGGAGACCGTGAGGCTATAATGGAACGTGGCCGCTCCTCCGGACTGGCTCCGGCTCATCATTTTCGAAATGACCGCGTGCCGCAGGATTCGGCGATGCGGTACGCGATAATAGAAGCTTGCAGTCGTTTGAATCATGAATTGTGTGCGTGTGTGTTTGGTGTGTGCGTGCGTGCGTGCGTGCGCGGGTAGGGGGGGGGGGGGGCTACAATTGCGACTCGTCGTCTTCGGGGTTGTCCGTCCTTTTTTTTTTTATAGGTTATCATATTTTACAAGCCTTCTCATTTTCTTTTATTTTCTTGCCACTTAATGTCTTTTTTTCTTTAAGAGAAGACGTTCTATCGCTTTCAGTGACCAACAAAGGCCATATACTATACAGTGTAGAAAAAAAACAGAACTTTAATACTTTGCATCTTACATAGATAGGTTAGTCTATCAATCACTTCTTTATTAATCGCTGAAAACATAGCTAAATCGAAATGTTTTTAATGCGTATAGCATTATATGCTTACTGAAGCCGTTTGTAACCCATCCATCCATCCACCCACCCGCCCAACCACCCACCCGTGTTTCTCTTTCTTTCTTCTTCTCTCGCTCCTGCGCTCTGCCGAGGCTGGCGAAGGTAAAGATGAGGACCCAAGATACTATGTTCACCAGTCCCGTACTCAGCAGTCACTCATTTGCCTCCACATACACACCTGTCTACCCTCAGAAGCACTCAATTACACTCTGAATAATACGACGGCCCGAATTCAATTCCCGAAGTTTTCCATTTGTAAGTGTCATTTGTTTCTTTGTTTCGTGCCCGGAATTGCAGTAGGAAAAGATAGAGAAACAAAAAAAAAATCCAGGGAAGTTACCTAGGTTGCCCCTGGTTAGCTACCCTACACAGGGGAAGCGGGGAAGAAAAGGAACAAGGAAAGAAATAACAATTGACGAGTGTCGTCTTAATTTGCTAATAATACGTCTGATATCACGGTTGGTTGACATGCTCGCATAAGGACAGTGGTAGAGGAACGATGCATTTTCTTTCTATATATATATATATATATATATATATCTGTTGATGCTATTTCTAAAGCGACATATTTACGCAACTTGCAGGTACCCGCAGCTTTTTACTTAAAACAATGGTAACATCCGTGCGAGTTCGGATGTTTTAATTATTTTTCGTCGGCCTATCTTTCATTTTATTAGGAGTGAAATTTACTATATCCGCACCTGGGTAACATAAATTATGCAATCACACATCACACATGACCTTTACAATATCCCTACATCTTTTTTTTTTTTCCTTACCAGGATCCACTCTTGTAACGCCAAATTAACCATTTTTCGCGCATCCCCTTTCGGCCATTCATTCTTACCTCCAACTACAATATACGGCACCAGATGCGTCGTTGCGCCGTGTACAAGGTGACGCCTCGCACTAAAGTTGAGTGTATATGGTTATTGTAAACGATAATAACACAGCTGTATACCTAAAGACCAAAAGAAAACAACCATGACATCCAGGCCCGTTCGGCCGTTTCCGTTATTTAAAGGTAAGGACCGCCGGTTTCATTTAAAATGTGAACACCGTGAACCTTTAAAGAGTTAACCTTTATGGTGGTGGCAGTGGTGTTGCTGTAGCTGCAGGCGGTGTTGCTATAACCTGTAAAGTCAGTGCCAGCAATTGCTAACACGCCTGAACGCCGCTGTCCAAAGCACAAAGCACGCTGCCACTAATATATTATTTTACGATCGCTTAAAAATGTGGAAAGCCCCGAAACCCGACTTCGCATTATACGTATACGGTCCTCCCGGTAAACCTAGATCTTGCGCACACGAGCGTAGAAATCCTCTTCATTCCAATTTGTTAAAATAATCTGTTCCTCTCGATATCGAAACACTGGCAGCAGTAAATATATAGCGCTGGACGCATCGCCCACTTCATTGCAGTCTGCGCAGAGGGGATAATTTGAACGTCCGGTGTTGAAACGCCACCTCTTTTAGAGTGTAAAGAAGCGTGAAGTATGCACGCGTCAATGCGGCTTCCGCCCCGAGGTGCCGTCATTGAACTCAATTGCCAGGGGAGCCGAAACATTTTTTTTTCTTCGTATTTTTTTCAGTGGTCAATGCCCTTCCTTTTGTTTCTACCTTCTACCTTGAACTCAATAGTTGAAACCGGCACCATCCACGCAATGTCTCACGGCTTGATACTTCATTTCTCTGTAATATAGTAGAAACCTGGGCCGGTTGGTATTGCATAAAGGTTGAAAACTGAGCTCATATTTGCCAGAATACTTCATAACAGACGTCAAACTTACGTAACCACCGACGCAAGCATCGGGCGGTGATATAGGGTTGTTTGAACAGCCCGATCAAACGCTTTCCTCATTTATAAAAAAATTAATTTTGTTTGCTTATAAAGCGAATAGCATTGCCTACAGCTATGTTTATCTGACTGACAAAGGGCGAGGAGCACGCAGAAGTGGAAAGGGCACTCCGTAGGGCCGAGCCAGCGCAGGGAAAATAGATAATCGGATGAGGAGGGCTTTGCAGGCGTCTACAATTGGTCCGCTTCCCCTTGCTTAGCTTGCGGTGGCTGGTCGAAAATTGCTGCGGGCGTGCAACGGAAGCTTAAACGTGCCGCTAAACCGAATCCTCAGCGGAGAATAGCAGAGCGATGTCGTATACGTGTAGCAATGGCTCGACTACGTTATACTGCGATGCAAAAATGTTTATTATACACAACTAAATACATAATGCCCCCTGGCAGCTGCGACTAGCCTGCGCCAGAGCAATCGCCTGGCCGCCATCTCCTAAACCACGAAGGATTCAGTTTTTTTTTTTTCGCCATATAAATGCATGTTTATTGCATACACGTGATTTTGACGTGGTGCGTTCGCACGGTTTTGTGACACGGCGTGACATACATGCGAAGCGGGCACCGCCCGAAAACTTTTGACCAATAGGAGAGGACTAATTGCAAAAAAGCGTCGATTCAGAAATCGTTTTTGTTCGTTTGTTTGCTTTAACCGTAATTAATGTGTGCACATCGTATAAGACGTGTTTCCGCGGTTTTCTTGATGTCGCGCGACAGACAGGCGAAGTGAGAGTGGCCCAATAAATTTTTTACCATTCGTGGAGAGCTAATTGCAGAAATGGAATAGCAACAGTCTGGAATAGCTTTACTCTGTAGTGCCCGTGATCTTCGGAGAAAAAAAACTTCGACGAACGTAAGTGTGTGCCCTTCTATTCATTGTGCTTCGTTCAAGCACTGGTCTTCCGAAACCTGGGCTTTCCCCCCCCCCTCTTTTTTTTTTTTTCACTGTCGGAAGGGTGTGAGCAGGAAAAGCGCCAACCTTTTGAGACATGTCTTGGTACAATGGCATAAAAAAGCGCGTCACAGCGAAAGCGACATTCTGCGCATGTACCACTTTCCTCCATCGCCGCCTATTCACAGCGCCCTCTTGTCGCGTCATTGCGAATGGATGATTCCTGGTGGGGAAGCATGTAGTCACGTAGTGTAGTACAACGTCGCGAATGCGTTGCATCTTGAGTGGTCGCGCTCGCCGCAAGCTTCTGAGGCGCGATGCTCACTTCACCGTGGTTTAAAGAGAGCCGCGGTCGAAAGCAGAACAGAGAATGAGGAGGAAGAAGGGGCCCCGAAACAACATTTTAAATAAATAATATACGAGGGTCCCGATACGGCCACACCGCCCCAGTCGCTCGCCCGAGACGGTAGGGCTATATATATATATATATATATATATATATATATATATATATATATATATATATATATATATATATATATATATATATAGAGAGAGAGAGAGAGAGAGAGAGAGAGAGAGAGAGCAACTTTATTTAAAACAAACCCCAGCCCGAGTTTACTAAGCCTAGCCGTCAGACAGGCCTAGACCGAGCGCGGGCTGCTGCGCTGCCTGGCGCACCCGCGCACGCCATTGAAATACGGGCTCATATTTCTCCTCCTCCGTGGGCAAGCGACGCGAGCATTGCGGACGCAGCAGCGCCTGCATAACGCAATGCCCATGCTCTAGAGAGCACGAGGCGAGCTGTTCCATGCAAATCCCCCCTCGCAGCATACGCTATATTCTGGGCAAAAGAAAGAGAGAGAGCACTTTAAACGGCGTGAGTTGGCGAAAGGAGCCACGTCGCGAAGCAGCCAGCCAATACTGCCGAAGTAAGCAGAAAGTGCACCATGGGTTTTGCGAAAAGGGTCGAGAGCGAGAATATTGCGAGCGAAAACTGCAACGACGCCGTATAACACTTAAGTGCTGGGCGCCTGCACGGCGCACCTGCATGTACAGCGGCGGCGAAAGGGAGTGCTTTACGCTGCCTATGATGAGAGTCGGCGGTCCCGTATAGCAATTCGTATATATGCTACAGCGCTACAGCTCGGTCATACGGACACCAGAAAGAGGCGGTCTGCAGCATCCCGCGTGCTGAATAAAATTTGAAAGAAAAGGAGAGACAAAAGGAAAAAGCAAGAAGGTTAACCAGTTTACACCTTGTTTCCCATTCTACACTGAGAGAGAGGGGTAAGGAAAAAATAGGGATAAGAAAAGGGATAACAAGTGCGCATGCGCATTCAGGGCCCAGTCATCTTTAAGAGCTGCATCAGGGATTTGGCGCGGATGACGGTCGAGTCCGTGGTCCCAATCTTTTCTGCGGAGTTGTCCAGTCGGCTCAATGGTAGCGCGCAATAGCCTGTCCGTCACCATCAAGCGAAGGGCAGTGAGCGCGAGGATATGAACTGCAGTCTCGTCGCAATTTCAAATGCTGCACGAGGTAGTGCCAATCATGACGGCGCGAAAAGAGCGGGAATTTGCAACATGGAGATGTAGCAAAGGTTATGCAGGATGGGCATCAATCGCAACTGGAATGGCGATGCGGATGTTTGTAATCATGCGAATGAAGTAAACTATGTTTCCCTACATTAATGCTATAGTCACCAGCCGTTCCTTTCACTGACCTAAATTAATTAGAAAAATAAGGTGTTCTTGTAAAGCGTTAATCACGAATTTCAAGGGCACGCGTTGCGAAACACCCGATTTAAGCATTTCTATGTTCGTTCCTTCGTAAGGTCCTGAAATAGAGGAAATGCTGCGCAGTAAAGCTATCGTGTTTTGCACCGGATGATATATATATATATATATATATATATATATATATATATATATATATATATATATATATATATATATAGTTTTTTTTTCTGGGTGGGGAAGAGTGCTTATAAGGAAAGACTACGCCCTGATCCTCTCCTTGGCTGACCATGCAAGTCGTAGGGAAGTGCTTTTCGATGTCCTTTATTTCTTCTTTAACTTTTAATCAGGCAAATAAAATTAGAACAACACGAACACCAGATCGCTCCGCTAGCCATACCTATCATTGTTATTTATTATTTGTTTATTTATTTTTTTAAACAGCTTAACAACTTGATCAGTGACGCATGGGTCACTTCATGTCGAGTTTTGGAAATTTGTTTTGTTACCTATGTTTAAAATTCAAGTGTAAAAAAAAATCCTGACAGCTGTATGGTAGAGAAGCAACACACAATCGGTTCTACCCGCGTTTAACCCTCTTTAATTCTCATAAGCGCGAGGACACTTGGGTGGGTCAACCCGTGCTATGATTTGTCAAATGGAGCTGCTAACAACTTCAATAACGATGTCTGTTGCGAAAGCGGCAGGTCGCAAAGCTCGTTGCTGCGCAATAACGACTCGTTTTGGGCACTAATTGCAACTCTCGGCAAGCGGGCGTGAAAGACACGGGTGAAATAATAAAAGATCCCGTTGTAAGTACCATGCAGTCGAATAAATAGGAACGAAGAATAAAAGTGGTTATCGCGCTACTGTCACGACATCATCAGAATGTCCCAGTTCGTATATCTCTAAACGATAACGGATATGCCGTTTTGCGGTATATCCGTTATAGTTTGTAAACTCCCGTCTGTAAAAAAAAAAAGAAGAAAAGAAAAAAAAAGAAAAAGAAAACCATCGGGTATCCTCTGCGCATCGCAAAGTCATTTGACACAACGGCGATGGATGACCGGGAGGCCCACGTCTCCTGCTGTATGCCTGCCTTCATGTCAGCGCTGGTACGGTCTCAAATGGCGGCTCTCTTAAGTCGCATCCTCCAACCACGTGCAGCAGCTGCACGAT
>NC_134569.1:108881482-108976482 GCF_050947875.1 Dermacentor variabilis | reverse complement strand
GTCTGTTTCCTCTTATTCTTACTCATTCTTTTACTTACTCTTAACTTACTTGGTGTGCGTCTGATCATGTCGTCGTCATCCCCATCATTACTCCAACAAAGTCCTCCGAATTACGAATGCCCATGTCTACTATGAACGGAACGCGAACAATGCCTGCAAATTTCCCGACCGTTCCTTCGTCCTATTCTTCTCCGCCCTCTACTGCGCCTCTTATCGCTCGGAACAAATTCGGCTGCACTCACAGACGAAAACGATTCAAACAGCGAGCAGACCGCAATGCAAACACAATGCTAGAACTGCTGCGCTGCACTACTCTTCTTGCGTCTCCTCAACGGTTAATACGCACGCAAACTGTTGCACCTGCACTGTGGTGTGCGCGTGCGTGTACGTGTGCGTGTACGTGTACGTGTGCGTGTGTGAGTGTGTGTGTGTTCATTCTCCTTTGTGAGAAGACAGATCGGACGCAATTAGCGTTTGCAGTAAAATCCATTAACTAATTGCACAAGTAATCGATTATCCACGGTCCGTGAAAGCTAATCAGCAACGTGCTGGTTCGCCAATAGCCAACGAAAGAGGAGCCGCAAGGTCTTGTCTGCAGCTCTGGCCGTTAAAATTAAGCAGGCATCCCTTCGTAGTAGAAACTAAAGACACAAGCACAGCAGAAAGCTAAGGCAGATGCAATGCTTCCGACGCTGCTAAGGATAAGCGAGAGCTGAACAAACTGTACATCTTTCAATGGACAAAGAAGAAAGAGAGAAAGAGAGAAAGCGGCTGATGAGACGCGGGACGTTCGGCCGAAACGGCGTCTGCTTTGATAAATTATTCCGCCCAACGAGGAAACGTACACAAAACAGAAAAACTGCGACAATGACAATGATGAAAGCCGCGGTGGCGAAGAAATAACAAAGGGCAATCCAGAGGCAATAAGACAAACCGAAGAAACCAAGGGCCCCCTGGGAGACAGGAATGGATTAACGGCACAACATAAATGTAGTCTGCAACGAGTCAGTGCAAGACGCTTGAGATCGAAAAGAGTAGAAGCAATCAGGTTAGCAGAAGGAGCAGCGGGTCAACCTTCTCTCTTCTTCTTGTTCTTCATGTTTAGTCAGCGAAGCACCTTAGCTAATCTGATGAATGCTTAACGCGCGACTGTCCGTCTTCCAGCGGAGGCGGACGACAGGATGTGGTAGGCGTTGCGAAAGCAGAGAGCTGCTGAAGCATTGTGCGCCCGCTGAACAAGCTTATACGCGACTGGCGCGGTAACTTGAAAAAAAAAATGCATGCCACAAAGAAGTCCCGTGCCTGGTGGGGAGAACGTACACATGTAGCTCCTTCGCGTGGAGATAAATCACTCCAAGCTCATTTAGGCGCGTTCATACGTGCTAAGAGACAGAGGGAGTCTATAGAACGCAACACATAAGGACTCACGTGACAGATTTTTTCAGCCTTTCGAAGCCTGCACGCCTTGTTTCTCCCTGGCGCCAGGAATGTACCATGCTCTCGACTGTCCAAAAGTTCAGACTGGTCTGAACATGCTCTCTACGTACCCCTGTGTGTGTCCCTCTGCACTTCGTCTCGGCGCGCATTAGCAGGCCAGTTATGCTCGACCCGATCACACTCTCTCTCTCTTCCTCTCTAATCTTCGCTTATAGTGCTCGTTGATATAGCAGCACCAAGAGAAATGTGACGATTTCGTTATATTGAGCCCTCAACGGTATTCCCGTTCACGATAATCTAGCGGAATTTACCAGCAGCTTACATAGGCCAGAGTTAGGCCCAAGCCTAACTCAACCGCGAGCGACACCGAGAAAGAAGCGTCCTCACTATGTCATCCGCTGAAGCGACCTGAATTACATGTGCTGCATTTAGAGAGCATCACACAAACTGTATTCTTTGTGGACAGGACGGGATGTGACACGAACGGGTAGGATAAGAGAGACAAAATAATCTGTAAGAGAGGCACCCATCCTGTAACTCTAATGATCCGCCGGTTATCTAACCTACGCATTACGCGGCCTGTCCGGCTCCATTTCCTTCTCCTAATGTCAACTAGAATATCGGCTATCCCCGTTTGCTCTATGATCCACACCGCCACTCTGAGAACGAACGGGGATAGCCCATATTCTAGTAGACATTAAGGGGGGGAAATGCGCAATGCGAAACAAACAGATTTATAATACAGCATCTACCACTGCTTCGATTCACCCGTGATTCACACTTCGTGATTCACCTCGTACGGTATGCTGTTATTACTAACCCAAACTATGTTATTCGTGGGCGGAAACCTCGTCCAACAAACAAGGTAGTCGCGCAAGTGCATCTGCAGGTAACAGTTTGAACGCTTGACAAAGTAAACACCACCACCTATTCTTTTTTTTTTTTTCAATTCAATTCAAAGAGTTTATTCAGACAACGTGGTACAGTTGCCTAGGGCGCAGACCAAAAGGCAACTGGTTGCCTGACAAGGAGTCTGTGCCCTTGCTCCCATTCGAGAGCACAAGACATTCAGCGCATAAAATAAACACTAAACAAGATCGAAATACAGAGTGGTTGGTAACATTGAGACGAGAGTTATTTCATATTGAATATGTATGTACAATTGGGAAAATTGCTGTAAGAGACAACAGAAAAAAAAAAAGGAGTGGTTATGCCTGCAGTGACAATAGATACATAGTGATGCTATTTTTTAAAGCTTTGAATGATTTACTTTCTTGGATATTCTGCAACAGAATGGTCCCCACACTGTTATGACAGTCATATGTTTCGTAACTATGCGTTGCTGCTAAACCACAGCTTATAATTACAATGAATGCTGCAGTAAGGTCACATTCGCGAAAAAAAATTGAAGAAATATACAACTGATCTCCGATTAGCCTGCGCACACATCGCGCTGGGTGCACCGTACGCCTCAGCGCTAGCAGAAACTCCGGTCATGCCCACTTAAACCACTTCAGTACGTCGCACAGAACCATTTCCCAAGTAGGAGACGCCCCGTCATGCTAAAGAGACCGTCCGAGCGCGAACACAACCACGAGAAACTACCGCGCGCCTGTACCTGACATATCACACGGAGGGCTCGCCAAAGACATCATGCCGACTGCTCATAGATGGCAACATTGGCGTCGCAATATGGCGGCTCCCATGAAAAAAGTTACAGAAGCACTTAAGTATCCTCACGCGCACTGAATGCGAAAGCATTCTGACTCTTCCGGGCGATACCTGGTCATTTGGTCACTTGGTCATCTGCTCGAAACGGTCAAGGTCAATTTTGAGGGTGGGCCACCCACATTTTGGGAGTGGGCCAGGTCTGTTCTCAACGTGGGGCAACTTAATTTTGGAATTGGCAAAGTCAGTTTTGGGGGTGGGGCAATTCAATTATGGGAGTGGGCCATGGTCGGCTTTGAACGTGGGTCAACTCAATTTTCGAATTGGGAAAAGTCAATATTTGCGGGCGGACCACCCAAATTTTCGCGGTGGGCCAAGTCGATTTGGGAGTGGTCAGGGGTGTTTTTGAACCTGGGTCAACCCAATTTTCGAATTGGGAAAAGTCAACTTACCATCGGATGTAAACGGCGGACGCTCGCCGGATTTTCCGCTTCTGTTCTTTGCTGAGGATCCGTTTTAGCGGCATTTTTAACCTTCTGTAGCACGCCGCCGCGATTTTCGACCAGCCACGGCAAGCTAAGTAAGGGAAAGCGGACCAATCGCAGACGTCGACACCACCCTCTTCGTCCGATTATCTATTTTCAGTGCGATGGCTCGGACCCATCGAATCCCTTACCACTTGAGCGTGCTCCTCGCCTCCTGACAGCCAATTAAAAACGAAAAACCGCTCACTGTAGGCAATATTATTCATTTTGAAAGCAAATAGCAGTCACCTCCTATAAACTAGGAAAGCGTATGATTGGACTGTTCAGGCAATGCTGTGGATCACCGCCCGATACTTGCCCCATTGCCTTGCGTGTCATTGGATATAAAATAAAACTGCAAGCATGATAAAACGCTTCATGTTTGCTATAGGTAGGACCGCCGTTCGCAATAATATCAGTTAAAGGACTCAAAGAGCCACTACAGTCTGAGGCTTTCGTTTTGCAACGAAGGCTCGTTAGCGATAACATGAGACGACTCTCGGTGTGCATCTTTCTTTACTTTCGCGTCCAATAGCACAGTGCTCTTAATACTTTTCGTATTGCATTACGAACAGCTGTGCGTACCATGTTATGAATGGCAAGAATCAAAGCGCGCCCAGCCTCTCTATCTCTGGTTTTTCAGTCTCTAAATTAATTCAACAGGGCTCCCAAATGATCACTTCCTTCAGAAGCGCACCCCTGATGACGTCAGCGGTGCCAAGTTCGTGACATGCCACTCTTTGTTTCTTCTTTTCTGTCCCAAGGGGTTGTTGCCCAACTCTAAAAACGAGACAGAAACAACACAGCAAGACAGATAGCCCTGTGCGATTGGACGCGAAAAGAAAGGAAAGCTGCACACCGAGTGCCGTCTCATGTTATCGCTAACGAGCCGTCATTGGAAAACGAAAGCCTCAGAGTGCAGTGGCTCTTTCAGTCCCTTAACTGATATTATTGCGAACGGCAGTCCTGACTCGCTAAATTTAAATGTTTTATAATACTTGCAGTTTTATTTTATATCCAATGACGCGCGAGGAACTTTTCGCGGTTCTTCTGCCGTCGCAGTTATGGGCCATTTGGCACCGCAGCTGACGTGCCTGCGTCTCCTTCCTGTACTTTCTCTCTTGCTTCTGTCACTATCTATCTATCTGCCTATATATATATATATATATATATATATATATATATATATATATATATTATAAGACGCCAACAAGCAATGACACTAGGGCAAGATAGGGGAAATTGTACTTATTGAATTAAAGAAATGACAAAACATCGCCTCGCACGCGTAATGTGACTACGTTAGATCGCTTCCCACCTGCAGCAAGTTGTTTTTTCATGCATTTCACTGCCAATAATTTATCATTTCTTTAATTCAATTACTAAGTACAAGTAATTTCCCCTATGTTGTCATTGGTGTATTAATTTGTTGGTTTCTCATAATTATATATATATATATATATATATATATATATATATATATATATATATATATATATATATAGAGAGAGAGAGAGAGAGAGAGAGAGAGAGAGAGAGAGAGAGAGAGAGAGAGAGAGAGAGAGAGTTACAACAGAGTCGTAGAAAGATAAGCTAAAAGAGTACAAGAGGAAAGAAGACAATATTGGTGGTGGTGACGTTGCTACAGGTGGAGTTCACTTGGCAGACCTGAGCGTCTCTTTATGCTCCAAATATATCACCATGTGTCTATCAGCCCTGTCTCCCGCAGAAATGCGAGAAGAATGCGTGACATTTCCTTGCGTCCTCTGCGCGTTCCTTGCCGGGAACACTAACTGTTCGACACGTTCGTGAGGAAATCTTCTTTCCACGCTGTGCAAAAGTCTCCCCCTTTCAGAACGGAAGCGCTAGCTGGACCAGATGAAATGTTCTATCTATAGAACATTTCATCTGGTCGGCAACGAAGATGGCGACATATATGTCGCCCTCTTTGTTGCCGACTCGGTGAAAGATGAAGAAGCCGCGCCGCTGACCTTGAACGCCCATGCAGGAGTGGAAGCCAATCTTGTTCTTACTCTACATATGAGGGCCGCTTCCGTGCCCCTAAGTCCGTTTACAACGCAAGGGTGATGGTGTGATTTCCAAAGTGAACGAAAGTGGCAACGCATTGTCTCCTGCAATTCCCACCGGAGCTCTCACTGTTGGCTGCCTCGGAAGCGCTTCATTGGAGAGGGCATCTGCTCTTTCATTGCCAGCGATGCCAACATGCGAAGGTATTATCCATTGAAACGTTATCTTGATCCCTTTGATGTCGATTTCTTTAAGTGATGCCGGTGACTGAGATTGGAAGATGAAGGCAAGGAGAAACAGGAGAGAAACAGACTGTGAAGTCAAGACAGTAACTCTACGTACACAATGACCGTACATAGCACGCGCAAGAAAGCCAGTGGGGGCTAGAACCCACAGAAAGAGCAAGAGAGAGAGAGATGAGTATAACAAAAAAAAATAATCCGACAGTCAGTATATGTACGGCACAGTCGCATATGATCATCGTTTGCATCGCTGTCGTCCTTGCGCGTTCGGCCGCAGAACACGACGGCGCTCACGCACACCCTGTAACGGATGCAAACGGCTGTCGACCGAGCAGTGCAAACACTCGCAGCGGCGCGCATGCCGTTTGCTAAGCCTACATAGGCCACGCAGCGCCGGTGTGCCCGTGGGCGTGTGTACCGGGCCAACCCGATCATACCACTCGATCCTTGTTTGTTGTTGCGCCAGACCACAGTGCCAACACGCACTCTTATTGGATGCCGTGATATATAGAAACACGGCGCCCTTATAACAGGGCTTCCGGCCGAGCACGCCGTGCAATCACACGGTGTTCCAAAATTGCCTCTTCTCTTTTTTTTTTTTTTATCATTTCCGGGAGACCACGAAAGAATAACGGTCTCTTATGTGCGCCGTAACGAAAACTGATACAGGTGAGAACGGATTTTTCCCAATGAAGATATATGCGGCATAAATAGCTGCCGGCGCTTGACAGCTTCGGTGAGTGGCGCGCGCACACGTAACACCCGACCCATACGCACGCATATTCTATACTGAACGTATTGAAACGGTGTGTTGCGAAACTGAGTCCACCGAGCTCGTTGTATATAAATATATTCATTTTATTTTGTGTGTGTGCGCTGATCATCACCCCGTTAAACAAATGGTTCGTGCTAACAAGCGCTAACAAGAAAAAATGACGACGAACTGATTCTTGCAAAGACCACTGTTCCTCGGCGCTCTAGTATTTTCGGTTATTTTTTTTTCATGTTTTACTGGGAGACGCCGCTCCCATTGCCACGGCAATGGAATTGGAGTCCGCAGAACGCCAGTGCGACGTGACTATACTTCAGCAGGAACCGGCCCGAGGAAGAGAAACTGTCCTCCAAGTCAAGCTGACAGCGAGGACACTGTGTTGTACTCCTGATCAAGCGATGACGCCTCAGATGAAGAAGGCTTCGAAAACGTGGTACACCGAAAGGCCAAGAGAAGAAGCATCAGTGGACGGTCTTCGTCAAGTATAAGTCAACTGTCACGCCACAGCGAAGGCCATCGGCGCACGCAATTCTCTTTGTGCCGGACACACCTGCCGACAAGCTCAAGCGCCTTAATCGACAAGCTATTTCTGTTTCTCTCGAGGCTCTTGTCCCAGGAGAAATCAATGATATCAGAATTAGTAATCGAAAGAACGTCCTGGCTATTGATGTCCACAACCGAAGCGCAATCGATGCTTTGATGGCAGTAAAGCTCCTGGGCAACATCAATCTCCGCCGCCTCATTCCGCAGGACAACGAAACCACGGCTGGTGTTGTTTGTGATATTGATGAACCGATTAGCGACAGAGACTTGCCAATTTTAATGAAATCTGCGACAGATGGTGATGCCTTACTGCAAGCTCGGCGCCGTGGCAATTTTATATACCTGTGTAAGGCTCGCATTTGAAGGTGGCTGCCTACCGTCACACGTAAAGGTCGGCTCCCGATGTCGTTGTCGTGCATTGTTTGACAAATGCATTATACTACTGCGCTATGGTGACTAGCGTGCACGTGAGATATGTGATGCCTTTTGCATCGACAAGAAAGGTCATATGTGCGTGAGTGTGCCTTCGGCATCGCTCCTCACGAAGGAATTCGCGTATCTTGCACGTGGGTGATGTCAACCATTTAGTTGTGTGGTTTTCAGTCAACTCTTCTAGAATTCATTTCTCGTACACTGGGCAACTCCTTTTCTGTGTATCCTCTGCAATTCTCTGTCACCGAAGTTCTTATTTCCCACATCGTCGAAGCCACATGCCGGGCCAGGTTTTACGCCTACTGTGTCCGGAAAGGGTTATACCCTCGAGATGTTTGTGTTCTGTTTGGTTTGGTGGTAGCCGTCCTGGGGACACCTCAAGAGGCTTTGTAAACTCTTGAAGTCTGAGCTCTGGCGCCAAGTCCGACTTCTGCAAGACTGGCTGCGCTTGGTGTGCCACCACGGTAATCCGGAATGGATAGCAAGCAGTAAGCTGCGAGTTTAGAAAACTTGCGGCTCAGATCACGGAGACAAGGTGGAGGACCATGCTGAGTTTCCTTCTGAGGTCATCGACCGCCATTCGTGCACAGGGAAAACCGGTGGTCGTTTTAGACTAAGTTTCGCTCCCCGGGGACGTTTCTAGGCTACTGGAAAAAGGTCCGAAGTATGCCGTTCCACCCTCTGTCCGGCCCCACGACCTGGTAGGTCTCAACCGGGACGTTTCCGCAAGGTGTAGCCAAGAGGACCATGACCAGTGTCTGAAGGAGGGACTTTACTTCATCTCAAGGTGTTCAAGCAGGGCTTCAGACGATCATGCTAAAAAGAGCTTAGAAGGTGTCGTAAAGTATTTCAAGCAAAATGAGCTTATGCTGTTGCAGTCAGATAAGGAAGGAGGGTTTGTTGTGTTGCCAAAAGGTCGGTTTGACGAAAAAGCGCAGGCAGCGGTGAATAAGAATTTCGTTCCTATTAGTAACAGTGCAGTTAGAGTCAAGTCGAAATTCATCGAGTTCTGCACAAGTTTGAACTTGAACACCCTTGCTAAAGGTGTCAAGAATAGCAAAGAAAGCTGTTTGACCGTGTTCTTTACCGCGAAAACACACAAGCCCGATATTCCTTTCAGAACTATCGTTAGCGAGCACGGGGCGTGGCAGCATTGCGTGAGCCGTTTTCTTTTGAATAAGCTTAAGACGCTACAAGTGGATGACCCTTTCCGTGTTAAAAGTTCTTCGGAGGTCGCGCAATTTCTTAAGTGTAATGACGGCATTAAGTATGGTTTTTCCGTTGACGTAGAAGATCTATTCTACTCAATTCCTCAGGACAAGCTTCTCGTTTTCTTAAGGGAGTGTATTGAATACAACGACGTGGTCGACTTCCAGAACTCAGCGGGCCTTTCAGTGGACAGCTTTTTAACATTACTCGAGTTTTATTTAAGTGTGACTTTTATTCTTTACAACGAGCAGCCATATCTGCAACGCCGGGGAGTGTGTATTGGGTCTTGTGTTGCTCCTATTTTGTGCGACATTTTTTTGTCTTTTGTTGATAGGTCTTTAGAGCAGGTTTTTAATAGGGGGCAGGTTTTAAAAGTTTTTAGGTATGTTGATGATTTTTTAGTGCTTTTGAACAATAAGGGTGACTTTACATCCCCTGCTTTTATTTTAGAAGCTTTTAACAACCAAGGCCAAGGGCTTGTTTTTACCCATGAACTTCCTGACGACACAGGCCTGCAGTTCTTAGATTTAAAATTGTCTTTTGAAGTTGGCTACGTCTGCTGGTCCTATCAACCGCGTGCCATGAAGCAATTGCTGCCGTACGATTCCGCACACTCTAAAGTGGTGAAGCGAGCAGTTGGTAGTCTTTGCTTGGAATCGGCTTTGCGGAAATCGTGCGCACACCAAATGCGGTCTAGTTTTACGAACCAAGTTGGACGCCTTTTGGCAGCTGGTTACCCTTTGACGGTCGTCAATGCTATAGTAGAGTCTCTTCTGCAAAAAGTAAAGCTTGGAGCACGAAGGGCGAGCGCAGAAGTCGAACGACAGAAGGTAAGACCAGAGGTTATTCCCTATGTACACAAGGTGTCACACAACCCTAAAAAGGTTGCTAACCGTCATGGTATTCCTCTGGTTTTCTCTGCGCCCAACAAGCTTTCGAAGCTGTGTTCTCGAGTTTGCTGTAAGAGCAGGCGGGGCTGCCGCACGAGGCATGAGAAGCCCTTTGTTGAGTGCTCCAGAGGTGTTGTTTATGCAATTCCCTTGCACCCTTGTGGGCAGCTCTACATTGGTCAAACTGAGCGTTGTGTGAATGACCGTTTAAGGGAACATGCGCAAAAACTAAAGAAAAAAGAGGATAAGGGCGCACATTTGGTGGCTCATGTTACCGCGTGTGGCTGCGACGCTCGATTTTCTGCGACAACTATTCTTGGCAGGAGCGGCAACGCGTCTTCCAGGCTCACTCTTGAGGCCTTCTTTATCAAGAAAAATAGAGATAGATGTGTGAGTGAGCCTTCCATCACATTACTGGATGCCGAATTTAACTTCTTGCGCGACCGCCTTTGATGTGCATGTACCGGCTTCACTTCTGCTTCGTAGGCGCATGCGTGACAAGAGGAGATTATATATATATATATGCACTATCCTTCCTTCCATTAAACAGTTGTGAGTAGCGCTTGTCCTTGTCTGTCTTCCTTGTGTTCCGTGGTTTTATTTGCGCTAAGCTACTACTTCAAATATGGCCGTATTCCCTGCCGCTTTCTCGGGTATTTATGTTCACTGCACTAAAACCCTGGGTCTGTTTTAGCCAGTGCCACCGCTCACAAACCTGGGCAGCAGATGTGGAGTATGCTTTATGCCACAGGCGTCAAGCGTATACAGGGTAACCTTCAGGTAACATGTGTAGGTTTACTGACCAGTTGCCTTCACCGAAAAAGAACACGTGACAAGCGACGATGAGCTTCCGAAAATTTACCTTTCCCCTTTCTGTCAGCTAAATGAGCTGGTTTCCTGGCAGCGCAGTCGAATGGCTCCCGATTCAGATGGAGAGGTAATAATGATAGTGCTTTCGCGCACAACGCTCTAGGAAAAGACAGACGCTCGCGTGCCCTAGTTTCTTCCACTTCTTCGAATGATTCAGCCGGCGATTTGAAAGAGGAAAAAAGGAAAAACAAGGAAGGTTCGGGAGAGGTGCGGCGCTCGTGAACAGAACCGGGCAGCCACTGCAACTCCAGCGTGGAACTATGCTTTCCGGCGATTTCAGCTTTGGATTTTTTGCTTGTTTCTTCTCTCAGATAGAGCGCACGCTTTTCACGAACATTGGTTCCTTCATCAGCATGTTTAAAGCGAAGCTTTCATGCCGAGTCCGAGGCACTTTTTCGTAGGTATCTGGCGTCTAACGCCGAACGCGCTTAACGGAATGACGGCGTCATCTAGGAACGGTGCGGCGAAAACGGAGCTAATGTCTGCGGGAGCTGCGAGCAGGGCGAATTCAGCCAGCACGGGAACGGCGGGTATATATAGACTATACATGGGTTTGCCTGAAATCCGTCCTTCTGGCTTCGAACGGCTTTGTGACTTTGCAAAGTCACCATTTGTTCAACAATGTACGGCGTTATACATAATCGAACAAACCGCAATAAAATTGCCACACGCACGGCCGAATTCGGACAAACCATTACGCCCCTAACGCGTGCGTCGACAAGTTGCATAGGACAGCCTTTCTCGCGGGCAAGCCAGCTCTTTGTGACGCTTAATTAGCGCGTTGCACTATACAAAAAAAAAAAAAGAATGATGCGATGCGCACTACGGAGTGCGTCCCTGCCGGTAATGGCTGGGTGCACAGCGCACAGGTGCAATACAGGGAATGGCAGTTCCGGCATTGGTAAAACTTTTTTTTTTCTTAGCACGTGTCGGCGCGGAGATTAAGGTTGGTGCAAGGTTAGGTTAGGTTAGCGTTAAACAAAGCGTCTAAAGGTGAGTCGGACGTGCATGCCTACTTTGCTTCCGTTTTGATAGCTTCGCGGCTCCCGCCTACCGATTTTTTGCACGTGTTCTTTCTTTCTTTCTTTCTTCTTTTTGCAGAAGGCCGTTTATTTAACTCAAAAGGGAGCATTAAAAATGCTTTTGAAAAGTCACGGAGAGCAGCACTCGAAAAGCCTGACACCATGCAGCGAAGACGCTGCTCCAGGAGAGCAGGCCCGGTCACTAATGCGGCCCCTGCGGCTCCCCTGGCAGAAGAAATCAGTGATGTTATTTTGAAGGCCGAGTGCCGCGAGGTGCGAGAAAGGTATAATACGGCACGATTGACTCAGCACGAGCGCTTTAGGCGCGGGGAAGTTTTCATTCCTGACGTCCGACGTACCTTAAGCTTAAGGGATTAGCAAGTTGGGGACGTGCTTTCACCGCGGTTGCGTAAATGACGTTAGCTGACACCTACGCCTTCTAAAGGAAAATAGCGATTCCTTCGGCAGGTGAAAGCACACCAAATATTTTGATGATGCATTAATACCCAAACAAACAAACAAAATTCACCGACGATTATGATACTCTATCATGCGAAATTTGAGCGCAGTTCTGGTTTTCATTTCGCTATATATTGAGGCAAGGAATTTGAGAGAGGCATGTATCACAGTCGGCGATCGTCGAAAATCTGATCTGCGGGTCAAGCGCGTGGGCTTCTATACGTGACTCCCGTCGCAGGTTCCAGTGTAATCTCTAGTGCCGCGTGGCTTCCAGAAAGTACTACATAATTCGCGTCGCGCATACAATCAGATTACAAGACAATCGCAAACCATGACGATCGAAAAAAGCGCGAACGAGACCGGACCAAGCAAACCAAACAAGCGCCAGCGAGAGCTAACGCGAGCAGACACGGTAGTACGAAACGAGCGGTCCGACTGTGACCAATTACGAGTACGCACCGAACGGTTGGGCGGGCCCACATGACACCAGTTTCCCGCGTGCGACATACTGAAGGCGCCGCTCTGATTAGTCTGCTCCATGTAGGGAAGAAAAAAAATAGGAGAGGCCCTGACGTCACGCTTTTGAAGCTGGAAATGCAGCCATGATGGTGTGCCATCTCCCGTTGAACCTCCCATCAGCTCGCCAGAGCAGACAGCGCGATCTTTAAACGCCAGGTCAATAGGAACGCACATTTTCGCTCAAGTACACGAAAGCAATGTCGGGTTGTAGCGGCCACCCGTAGAGGTATCGCTCACGTCCGTATTCGCTCGTATTCGGCTGTATGTGGGCAGCGATGCCGGTTTGGCTCACTTAGTCCTGCTTGCAGCGTAAAAAGTGTGTGTGTGTGTGTGTGCGTGTGTGTGTGTGTGTGTGTGTGTGTGTGTGTGTGTGTGTGTGTGTGTGTGTGTGTGTGTGTGTGTGTGTGTGTGTGTGTGTGTGTGTGCGCGCGTGTGTGCGTGTGCGCGTGTGTGCGTGTGTGCGTGTGCGCGTGTGTGCGTGTGCGTGTGCGTGTGCGTGCGTGCGTGCGTGCGTGCGTGCGTGCGTGCGTGCGTGCGTGCGTGCGTGCGCGGGCGTGTGTGTGTGTGTGTAATATATTGTTTCTTCCGTGGTAAATCACATTTTCTTTATTGCGTGCCTCACATATATGTGTATACGTACACAAATCAACGGTCCCACCTACCGATTGATTGATTGATTGATTGATTGATTGATTGATTGATTGATTGATTGATTGATTGATTGATTGATTGATTGATTGATTGATTGATTGATTGATTATGTTCACTCATTCATCGATTAATGTATTTATTTCCATTCCTTCGGGGGAGAGGGTTGATTATTAAAGAAGCTTCTTTTCTTAAAGTTCGAGCTGAAAGCGCAGCGCCGGTACGTCATTGTGACTTCACTAACTTCAACTTACTTGCGCGTACTTTCTGGCCGCTTTGGCGCAGGAACCTCTCGAAACTTGTAGGTTAAGTCGTTAGTTTCGTTAAAGTACGATGTAGCCATTTTTAGCGAACTAGCTAGACCCGCGTAGAAGCTGCCATAACGCGTGACGTCACGGCGAGCCGCTTGGGGAACATTAGGGAGACGTCGCTACCCATGTCTTCTTTTGGCGCCTCTTCTGGCTTAGCAGCCCTGCAGTTACGGTTAGAGAGGAAAAGAGAGAAGTCATAAGAAAAAGGCGGGGAGGTAAACCAGGCTGAGCCAGGTCGGTCGGCACGCTGTAGTGGAGAAGGGAGACCGAAAGATGAGTAGAAGGAGACAAAAAAAAAATCTGTTCACAGCACGCACGCATGCGCATGCTGAAGCGTCTGCATCGCCCAGTCAGCCACTTTGTACCTTTGTAAATTTTGTACCTTTTCATCAGGGGCGAATATTATGCGCTATAAATTCCGCGTTAAAGAGGCAATGTGCTTTACGATGCAAGAAAGGACACTGTGCTTCTCCGGCTTTACGTATCGCAGAGGCACGATGCGGCGGTCCCATGGTCTTATGTTGCGTAAAGGACCTGTAATCTAATTTCACTAAAGGGCCCCGTAATGCAAGCCTCTTATTTTCGCACTATGGGCAGTCACACAATAAGCGTTCTGGTGCTTTTTTTTTTTACAGCGAAGCTTTATAGAACTAGGTTCTGGAAAAAGTTGCGTACGTCTATCGAACCGGGTGGATCGTGAATTTCTCCCCATACGTGGGCCAATACCGAAGGTAGTGCAATATCGTGCCGACCCGCGGCAGAGGTGAAGCAGGCTTTAAGCACTCCGCCAACTTGCAAAAATTAGTTTACCATCTTAGGTCCAAGTACAACCCGTATCAGATGACCCGCGTCGGCTATGTCTACGTTCGCACCGCGCTCTCTTCGTTGGCTTTCAAAGCGCTTGCGTATCTACTGTCCTTTCCTTCCGCTCTCCAGTGACGGCGTGCTGCCTGCCAGGACAGCGAGGCGGAAAGAAATGCGAACCCTCCATGTGGCCCCGATCCCGCAACCCGGAGCAACTGCCAGGTTTCAGAGGGAGTTTGCGAGAAACCAATTTTGTGTGGCCTGTGTTGCGCATGACCGCTTGTGGTTTCCGAGTGACCTCACAACCATTGCTGCATTGCGGGACGTCGACCAACGCACGATCGCCTCGGCTACAGTGAGGCAGTGTGTCCCGTTGGAGTGCGGTGAGGTGCGTGTCTGTTCTACGTGCCGGGATTCGTTAGTTAAATGTGTCGTGCCGCATTTTGCAACAATACATGGGTATGTATACCTCCCGGTGCTTCATCATCTCCCGACGCACAGGGAGAAGGCGAGCGACTAGTCGCACCTCGCCTTCCATTTATGTGCATAGGGCGTTTAACGCACGGCAATGGACAGTTCGCCATTAAAGGGCCCCTCACCAGGCCCCATAGCAAATATTGGTTATACGCCGGAAGTTGTTACATGTCCTCTAGGGAGCGTTCTGCCGCAAAAAATTGTTCACTTCGACTCCATTAATAGCCGGGATAGAAATATTTCGGTGCCGCGAACCCATGATTTCAGCAGGCGGGCTCCGCTGCCAAGCAAGACGCTCTCTCCACTCGCCCCGTCCAGCCTCCGCAAGCGAAATTCGTTCCCTAATTCTCCCATACCGGACCTCGAGGATCGCGTGACGCATACGTCACAGGCCCCGCCTTCACTTTTTTTTTCTCCTGGCTTTTTTTTCGGCGCTACGCACTTCCGCTGACAGCGTCGCGCGCGAGCTGTAGTCTGGTTCGCGGAGCGCACGATTTTGCGCGCTGTGCACAAGGACACATGACTAGCGGTATAATTCAGTGCTAAGCGAATACTGAAGCAGAAAAGGCGAATCGCAGAGCATGATCTCGCGCTGGAACACGGTAGAAAATTGCATAGTTTCGGCACCTGTGCACGTGACTGCACGACTGTGGGAACAAGCAGACGAAGTGGAAGTACATCTCTCTTGCTTCGGTGCGAAGTAAAACGAAAAACACGCATAAATTCCGTTTGCGTGTTTTATTATTTCTCTAAACTTCAATTCGTCAATTCAAGCAACGAATCACACAAATAATAGATGGCGGCTTGAATATTTCTCGAAGTCACGTGTCACCACGAGCGACGTCATACTGCGGACTCGAGTACGCAGGCGCGAGGACGCGGGTACGTGATCCTCCGGCTTGGGAGTATACGGCGGCCGCGAGGAGAAAGAAAAACGGCGTTCGGTTTGAAATTTCCGATCTTTCCTTTTTCCGATCTGCAAAGTATTACATCAATGTAATACTTTGCAGACACGATCGTTATCGCGCAATGTATGATCTGCGCTTGTCAGCTCCAAATGGCCAGACTTGGTGAGGGGCCCTTTAAGGGGCCCATATACACAGCTTCGCTGGTCATCTGCCTTCACATAGCGGAATGGCACTGATTTTTTTTTCTGTTCCGCACGCGTTACAATTGGCACTTTCTACCATTCCAATAGAGAATGAATGGGCGTTCGTAAAGGGAACGCCTATCGGCAGTAAGTCTTCGCGTCGAGTTAGATCAGGTATAAGTCGTAATTTCGTTACAGTTATAGTGGCCACTCTGCGAGTACAGAAGCGTGATATACCAAGACAGCGTAGCTTGGTACTTTGCTACAGATAAGAGTACTCGTGGGGGTTCCAAAACGACGTCGGAGTGCATCGCGGGGTCCGCGCGACGCCCGTGAGTTTGAGAACCACTGCCTTGAAGCACCAGAGCGTTCTGCTTGGAGAATTTATGGTACCCAAAAGTGGAATACGCGGAAATGTCGGCTAGGAACGTTACGCGCATATAAAACGCATTTGTTAGATTCCAAGGAGACATACTGCTCTTTGATTTTACATATTTAATTCCCAGGCGAATACACTGCATGGGCGAATATTCTCTGGCTAACACCAGTGTGCCTAGACTAGAGAGGGTAGCAGGCTGAGAAGTTTGAACGAAGTAAGAGAAGAAAACAAAAATACATTTGTAAAAAAACACGAACGCCAAGTGTGCTCTCGGTGCCCAAGAAGGCGGGGCTCGTCAACGGAAACGGTGCACAGGAGATTGATACTTGTTAAACTTTTGTATACCGGAGCGTTCTCTTTTTTTCTTCTTCTTTTTAAGGCCTTGCATATGGGAAACGTCTCTTGGTTCTCTCGTGGAACGCTCAGACGCAGCATTATATAAAGTGCCCGTCGCACAGACATCCAAGACGCCATTTGTTGAACATTTACAGAACGATGTCGTGCCGTTCCTTCCATTCCAGTTTCTGTGTTGTTATTGTTATTGTTGTTATTGTTATTGTCATTGTTGTTGTTATTGTTGTTATTGTTATTGTTATTGTTATTGTTATTGTTATTGTTGTTGTTATTGTTGTTATTGTTGGTATTGATATTGTTGTTGTTGTTGTTGTTGTTGTTGTTGTTGTTGTTGTTGTTGTTGTTGTTGTTGTTGTTGTTGTTGTTGTTGTTGTTGTTGTTGTTGTTGTTGTTGTTGTTGTTGTTGTTGTTGTTGTTGTTGTTGTTGTTGTTGTTGTTGTTGTTGTTGTTCATCGGTCACTGGCCAGCGAGTGTTGTCCGTCACAGAGTGGCAGCGTTCATGTCGTGTCTTGATTTCCCTGACGCCGTAAGCGCAAGCAACGGAAACGAATTCCTCAACCTAAGCGAGGTGTTCCGTTGCTATTTTTTTTTTCTCGTCGCAATAGCAAAGCGCCCATCATTTTGAACGACCTTTTTCATATATATTTTTTTCTTTACGCCTCGCTTCTACTCCTTCTCATCATGGCCTATGTTCCACGCGCAACTTATGTGCAGAAAACTCGGCGAATGGGCAGGTCTATCGGCTGTTCCAACTTCATTTCTTTTTACGTCGCCCGGCTACTGGTGAAGCATGTGGTAAAGCCGTAGCAGGCATTCCGCGCACGTGCAAGCGATCGATGCTGCTCACTGAAAACAGACAGGCATAGAGTCTCTCACTGGGAAACCGCCTAAAGCGCGAGAAAACGTACAGAAATGGCAGCCGACCGGAAATCCTTCGGTAAACACCCGCACAAGGGAGCAGCTCATTAGCGCTCGGCGTTCTAAAGAGTAAAATGACAACAAAAGCAAGAACGATACGAAGCACTAACTTAGGCGTTCGCCCGGCAAGGGATACAGAAAAAGCATGGCAAGCACGCGCACACAAAGCTTCTTTAGTATACAGGCAAATATTCGAGACAAGGATTGATAATATTTATTTATTTATTTATTTATTTATTTATTTATTTATTTATTTATTTATTTATTTATTTTATGTTATTTATTTGGACAATCATGTTTGCCTCGTTCAGAAGTTGTTACAGGAAAGGGCCAAAATGAAACGCAAAAGCAGAAACATACAAATTAAGGCTCAGGAACCTAAATAATGAATTAACAGAAGACAGCCCCAACAAAACAAGTTATATTCATATATATATATATATATATCCACACTGCATCAAGAAAACCCGTGGTCTGTAGCAGCACTCATTCACAGAACGAGGCAAAAAACGCAACACGAAGCGTGTTATAGCGCAGGCTTGCAAGAAACACAGGCCGTAACTAGGCTTATTTGTCTGGCTGTCTGTCTGTCTGTTCGCGGCTTTCAAAAGCTTACACCGATAGCCATGTAGAAAACACTTGTTTACTGCAGTATTAGATCTGTGCTTGTCTGGTTGAGCTCTGCGCCACTAAGTAGCTGCACCGTGCAGGCCACTCACGCTCGCGCACCCGTTTACCCGCTATTCCTTGCGGTTTGCCACCGTTTAGCGGAATGCCGGGTACGCTAAAACTCTCTATTAGTGACCATAACAGCGTACAGGGGCGTTTGTGTAGGACACTACAAAGCAGTAGGAGGCGCCGCATTCGTGCGCCAACGTCTCGTTTTTATCATGCCAATAAAAATTGTAGAATGGCAATGTAGGACTTCTACAATGTGGGCCCAATGTAGAAGAAATGTGCTCAAGTATGCTCAACTTGAGCAAATTTCTTCTACATTGGGCCCTTTCTTTCAACAAAGCTTTCGCACCGATCCTGTCATTTTGTGCGTCAACCTGATCGCCGTCTCAGCTTGCCAGTCTCGAGTGGTGATGTATTGCTTGAGAAAAAAAAATCTGGTGCCTTTGGAAGCACAGTCTATCTTCGGCGTCTTGGAACCTTCTGGGCACGTCAGGTGCGTATGCAAAATACTCAAGTCCGAGTGGCGCCGTTCCTGTCGTTTGTGTCGTTCTTCAGTCCTGGTCTTTTGCGCCTTGCCTTTGCTCATTCAATTAAGTGTAATTACCCAACTTTTTATTTGTTGGCTGAGAACCCCAAGTATGATACACTGATTTGTGGAGCACCTTCAGCAACCACCGATCGAGTTATGTCCTCTACGGTACGTCTCACGTAGTCCTTTTTTCCGGGTTGCAAAGAAAGCCCGCGAAATATGAAAAAAAAAGCCACGTGACGGAGCGCTTGCGCAGTGGTATCGTGCTGCTTGCTCTCAAGCGTGCGTTCGGTGAACAAGGTCGGCTCTCGTCGGTTGACGGCGCCAATTCATGCTGCTGGCCGAGAGCTGCCGAGGACATAAAGAACGCCCTGCCGCTTCCCCGTCGCAGTGTCCGACGAAATCCATTGGCGTTTCAGTTACTTCATTAAGAAACCGCGCTTTTATGCATTGAAGCACAAAAGTAACTGGAACACCAATGCCTTTCAACGGCCACTTTGAAAAATACTATCTCGGAAATGGTGCTGTCCAGAGACTCTTTCCAAATTGATACGCCGCGCGAACTCAGCGGCAATAATTCGTACATTGAAATATGTGGCGTAATTAAAGTAATATATAGAAATGTTAATTAGCATAATTACGTTAATTATTCAAATAACGATTCTGATTTCTCGTAGAAGTATAGGCCACCTAATCGAGTAATTTAGATCAAGGGTTAGAATTGTGCTATGTGCCATAGGCAATCATTTTTTTTTCTTAATTTGGTACAGTTTAAAAAAATCATACATATGAATGGATAAAACAGTGTGTGCCACATTCGCCAGCCCTGGCTCTGGCTAACACTGCCAGGGCTACATCTAGAATGCATAAATACCCAAGATGGTGGCTGGATTGAAGGCAGTCGCCGTAGCACAATTGATAGTGCAACGCACGCGTAATGCGGAGGTTGTCGGTTCGGCACCCCCCGCGGCAAGTTATCTTTTCGTCCACTTTCGTTTCGCGTCTCCCCTTCCCCCTTCATTAGTTTCTACATTTCAATTTAAGCCACAGCTAATCTATTCTATGCTTTCTTTTCTTTGGCTTAATTGTCTTTTGATTCTTTATGGTTGTCATTGAGAAACAATCGACTCCCTCAGTTTCCCCTTTCTCTCTCTCTCTCTCTCTCTCTCTCTATATATATATATATATATATATATATATATATATATATATATATATATATATATATATATATACACACACATGTGTGTGTGTGTGTGTGTGTGTGTGTGTGTGTGTGTGTGTGTGTGTGTGTGTGTGTGTGTGTGTGTCTCGAGCGGCCACTTTCGCGGCGGTTTTGTGTGCATTTGCGGGCTTCTTTCACGCTCGGAAAACCACCTTTACTAGCACGTATTGAACAACAGAAAGCTGTATCGGGAGGTTTTAATGTCGCTCCACAGTTTTCTCATTGACACTTTTCATTATATTGTAATATTGCAGAAGCTAATTAATTCACTAATTAATTAAGACTAATTACCTAATTAGGGGGAATGAAAAAGATAAGTATCTCTAAGCGGCGGCAAAGAACAGTACCTTTGTCCTGTCCAACTACGTGGCATACGCATATGTTAAAACTCTGGCTAACTTTAGCTGCTACACATTATACATATATAGTGTTTGCCTGTGCGAGATAGTGAAACGATAAAACTTGTTCCTGCGTTTTATCGTCTTCTTGTTGGCAGCAGTAGTAAATGTCGACGCAGTAGAAAGCGACCACTTTTCTTTTTTACTTGAGCCACAGGCGCCTTTTCTGTCGAAAGCCCACGCGGTTGACTCGGGTTTCGTCTATACTCTACGACAGTGTATACTATACCACGGGCAAGACAGCCATCCTATTCGCCTCCTCCCACAGTCAGCGAAGATATTTTGTGCCTTTCGCGTTACTAGGAGACCAATCACGAAGCCGACAACACAAGGGATAGGAAGCCGATAAGACAGGAAGCGTAAAGGAGGGCCATCTCACTTGGGCGCATCCAGAAAAAGCGTGTCGCGGCTGGGGGCGATAGGCGCGATCGGTAACGCCCGACGGGCTTTCCGGACGCCTCGGGCTCTAATCCGGAAAACAATGCCTGCATGCATCGCACTTTTATTGGCGCTGACGCGAATATGGGCCCCGCGGGCGCTTGCCGCGCTCGGAGAGAAACGGGGCTGCTGACATATGCCGCCGCCAGAGGCGCCTAATTAGGCGCAGACGCACGCGCGCCGCTCTAGTGTGAAGCACAATGGGGGCACAGGACGGCCGTCGTCTCTCGTTTCATCGCTGTTGACATCTCTCCTCTCCGACCACCTGGCTTTCCCCTCGCGCGCTGATCTATCTTTCTCACTCGTTTTTCGTTAGAACGCACTAACGCAGCTACGTTCAGCGTATAGATTTAGACACTCGCGTAAACGAGTATACGTCTCTGCTGGCGAGATTGATTGATTGATTGATTGATTGATTGATTGATTGATTGATTGATTGATTGATTGATTGATTGATTGATTTGCGGGATTCCACTTCCCATACCAACTTTAGGGCTTGTGAGAGATGCCGTAATTTTGTGATTTCATTTTCATTTAAATAAAGATAACTGACCATTTCCACCTTCCGCCTACATTAAAACGCGGCAGCCGCGGCTTAGAAACAAACCCGCCTACCTTGTGCAAAGCCAATTCAAAATTTTATAGTCACTGAACCACCTCGGCGTTGTGCATTGATTATAGGTAAAAAAGTTCGAAGCCTGTTAGGCGTGTTTCGGCTCGTGTTACTGCCTGGTAAGATGTGAAAAATTGCTGACCATACGCTTTGCTATGGAATTATTTAGTCGATCCCAGAACGCGGGCTACGCGGAAGCTTATGGCACTACTAGATAGAAGGAACACCTTTCTGAACAGAAAGCTGGATCCCTGCATCTTCCTTCTAACCTCAAATTTGAGGTACACGTCTATTCGCGCTCTAATGTGTCGCTCTTCCTTTCGAAATGTCTCTGTTCTTGTAGTGCCTAACGCGACAGCAACAAAAATAAAGAAACGACATGTTTTACTTTTCTCTTTCTTTTTCGGAAGAAGGAACTCGCAATACTCAACTACGGCGGACATCAAAGGACCCGAGGAAGCATTCAGAAACGCGCACCGCTCGGTTTGCTCGTCTTCATGTCCCAACACGGCAGCGAAACATCGCCACACTCCGCGCCTATTCGTTTCATGAAAGACTTTCAGTCGGCAAGACAGAAGGCAAATGCCTGCATGAAGGGGCTTATTTAACTGCTCAAATATGCCTCAACGAACAACTCGCAATATTCCGCGGGAAAAGCCGGCACGTACACCTGGGTGAGCTACAGGCGGGGATTAGCCTCTTGCACGGCAGCAGGAGCGCCGGCAGAGCGCAGAAGATAGATCCTTTCAACAAGTCGTCCCACGTCGTGTTCTTGCTATACAGCGTCTCCGGAAAGCATGGAGGATTGTTGCCAAAAGAAAAAGAGCCTCCTTCTGACGAATTCGCGAACGCGCTGTAAACCCGCGCGAGCGAGCATTGATCTCGCAGCCGTTATAACGGGACTACATCGGAGCCTCGAAAGTTCCCAGCTCTCTCCGCACTCGGTGCACCTTCAGCGAGGCTTCCGTTCTTTTGATCTCGCCGATGCGGAACGCGTTTTGGCGAGCGGACGCGTAAAGAAGACGAACTCGCCCACGCTGCAGTGCATCGTGCGTATAGCGATTAGTTACATCGCAGACGTGCGGAAGGTTAGGTGCGTAGTACTGCGGGACCCTTCACGGAGGGGCCGACGTGCGGTTATTTGCTATGCGGGAGGCGTGCCGCCGCCACAACGTCTACGCCACTTTTGATTGGCGAACCTACAAGCACCCGGCGAGTCGCCGACAGTGGCGCCACGCGGGCTTCCGTCCTGCCCTGACGCCCCCACGCGCGACTCTGCGCACCGTCTCGGGCGAAGTCAAGGCACGCGCCAAAGCCACGGCCATTTCGTGCTTGCGCCTCGAGGCGAAAGTGAAACGAGCCCGACGTGACACTCGTGACCAGACGCCCGTATTCGGCGCCTCCGCAAAAGAGGGAGAGGGGGGTGGGGGTGGAGAGGGGCAGGACACTGTGAGTGACAAAAAAGAAAAAAAAGCAGCGAAGCGTCCACACTGGACGACCGTCAAGGCTATATTTGCTATAGACACGTGACAAGGAGTGCAAGCGTTAAGCGTTGATCAATATACTGCTGGTCTGCGCAAACAGTTGGCTTCTTTTCACGGCAATGGGCGTCGTGTGCAGGGACCTCCAGGTCCCTTCGCGGCGGCGACGCCATGTGGTAACTTTCCTGGCAATGACGGCTATCGTGTCGCCATGAAGATGACGTGATGGAGGGTGTGCTTAATCGATATCACACGAAACCGCGACGACGGTTTCGATGCTGGCGCCTTGTCCGCTGGACGTCCTATATATACCACGACACCGATGAAGCGCTAGTGCGAAGAATAGCAATGGTTCACAAAAGGCGCACGTTGCGGTGAGCGCTACGGTGGACGAGGCCGCCGGGAAGCTAACTTCCAGGTGAAATAAAGTAAGAAGGCACCACAACGTGGAACACAGGCGCCGTGAATGCGAACGTAAAGCTTTTGATGAGCAAAGCAGAGAAGGGGGGAACCTGGGCAACCCATGACCTTTCCAGAAGTATATGCGTCCAATGCACGAATATACAGACGCACCGACCAGAACACCTAGGCACTTTTTTTTTTCTCGCATTAGTCATATCGCGTTCCGAAAGCAAATTTCGACCAACAACTACCCCCGTTTTTCAAGGTAATTTTGGAGTGGGTTACAAGAGCCTCGAGCTGCGGTCCTCCAGGGATAGCACCGACGCCAGCGATCTTTGCCCTCATATCTCTAAGAAGTGTACTGCAGGAGGGACCCGTAATGAGATGCAGAGTTGAGCTAGGGTTGAGTTTACTTCGCCTCGAATTCGATTTGTAATGACTACATTTTTCTTTTTATTTATTTCTCTTCTTTGTTTGGGGCGGGAGGGTGGTAGAGGAGAGTGCGCCAATCAAGGAGGCACAAGAAAAGAAACCACTCACAGCTTCGAGCTCAGCGCTGTCTCTCGTACCGTTTCCCGTGACTCGTGATTTGTTGCGCTGCCCTTCAAGACGTGGAATGGAGTCGACGGGGAAATTTTTTTTAACACAATGTTTTATAATATTGTTTCTATAAAGCAATGTTATAAAATCTCTTGTTCCGCATATACCCTGCGTCACTATACTTATGCCTGTTATCGGCTATGAGATAATGTGTACTTTAATTTAAAGATATACAAAGAAGGAGAATTCGCAGCGAGAACCTACGATGCTTCTTCAGGAAATCGGATAACGCACTGGACAGTCCCGAATGACCCATCCTTAGGAGAGTAAGAAAGCGTCCGCGAAAGAGACGACCGCTTGCCTGACAGGCCGTAAGAAAGAACAGAAAGCTCGCCGATCTGCACTATGATCCGATGTCGCATTCCTCAAGTTCTTTCTTTTTTTCTTTCTTTTTCTTTCTTTCTTTCTTTCTTTCTTTCTTTCTTTCTTTTTCCAACCAGGTCGATAAGCTCGGTTCCTAGTAGTGATTGTGTTGACCATCAGTCAATGTTACAAACCAAGTTGGACCTTCGTCAGCCGAAGGACAGCTAGAGGGCTTCGTTTCCTCGTCGTATATAGTTTTGAGAAAGACTCTTGCTGACGATACAAAAAAAAACTAAAACATGCACACAGTAGACATGCTCGTGTGTGTGGTTAAAAGGGGAGCGGTGGAGTTCGACAAAAGTCTAATATAAAAAGAACGGTGGAGACGAACGCAAGACACCCAACCACTCCTTCGAGACAGGTCATTCAACTCGAGCCGAAATGTTCTTATAGCTTCATTGTGTCTCCGCTAACACTGCAAGCGCTTCAATTCGACGGCAACGTGTTTTGCTACGAATTTTGCGCAGTGTATACTTTCATCTTTCAGTGTGGTGTTACCTGCCACGTGGACTTCTCAGCTGCACTCGTATAGCGCACGTCGCTGTATGTCGTCGTACGTAATATAGCCCTCCGCTACTCATCGACCCTTTGTCATGCCCAAATAAAAGTTTTAGAAAAGAAAAATCTCTCACTAGACCGCTACGACACTGCAGAATCATCGATCAAATATCGGAGAAGTTGTCACACTTTCCAGCCAGAGTGGCTCATGTTACCATCACGCACCGCCGCGCTCTCTGGACACATTCCCCCGGCCCGCGCTGCTCACGTGATGGAGCCATGGACTGTGCGAGGCCTTCTTCTGCACATAATTTACCTAATGTAACCTTTTTCATTGGCAATAAATTCTTCTTCCCCACCGTTGAGTGCTCACTGCCATCTTCAACGCGCTTAATTAAATACTTGCGGTTTCCCAAAACGTGAACTTCAATGTCCACATCGGCTTATACGCAGATAAGAACATACCCTGCAGCAAAGTTACAGCCCGAAATATGTATGTCCTTGCTTACAGCGATGGTATTTAACCCACAGACACGAAATATTGCTCACAAATGCCGAACAGTACCTTTCCCATTCCTGTAAAGTTTCGTTCCGATCCGACTTGCACTTGCCATGCAGCTATCCCTTCAGTATCTCCGTGATCTGCGCGGACTGCTCCACTTAGTGCGATGCTTTAAAGTTCGATTAACACTAGAGGGGATATAGAAGAGCTAATAGAGGTTCTCTCCTCTTTCCTCTCTGGTGTCCTTGCGCTGTTAATCCAACTTTAAAGCATGTTTCACCAACAAAGCCCAATCTTACACCCTTCTCGCTTAAAGCGAGTTTGAATACAAACAGCGAGCTCTTTGCAATATATATATCCCTAAACTGCTGCGGACACCAATTTCTTGCAGGCGCTTAGATTCAAGCAGCATCAGAGGGTTTCAGCCACGCCGTATACTGCCATACTGAGAAGCACGCAGCCGCGCGGTAATACGGTCATCCACTGCTTTGCATCCGCGGCATTTCACCCTGCGGGAAATACTAAATGCTTCAGTCAAGCAAATTACCGTACGGTAACACAACTTGGCTAGATCTGTTCACTAAAGGCTTCGCGGTAAAAATTTGCTCGCACAATGGCACGCTGCCGTTATCGTAGCAGTCTGCTCCATCCCCCGCCCCCTCCCGCATGCGGCCGATAAGAGGAAAGAGCATCGAAGCGATCGAATCCCAGATGACATACGACACTGCGCGTTCGTCCAATTGGACCAATGTCTCACCGGCCGCTACTAGCCGCTACGCCCTTCCCCGCGCTCCCTAGAGGAAGATACACCGCCGGCTCCCCGTCTGCCGAGCGGGAAGGAGCGAACTGTGTTTCGTTACAGCCGTCACCGCGGCCTGCCGAAGTCGTTTCGCATCCGTCGCAGCGCACGACCCGCGTACACGGACTTGCACGATCCGCGCGGAGATGGCGGCCACCGGACAGCGCATGCGCGCGCAGCAGCACAGCCGGTGCTCCGCCGCTAATCATCATTTACCGCCGGCCGTTGTCCGGCAGAATTAATGGCCGCGCATGATTCGAGACACAACACGGGGCTTGGGCCCCCCGTGCGGGCCTAAGCCTCGTGCGGATCCGCTCGACAGCGCCGCTTGGCGGTGGCCCTGAGAGATGTGCACCGGCGGGGACACCACCCTCGCCGTCGCTGCTTTAGTGGAGGACGCGTGCTGGCCGCTAACTCGGCGAGATGACGACCAGACACGCAACGGGTGTTTTGCACGTACGGGCTCCGCAACAGCTGCGGAGAGTGTATTCGAAATGAGGGGGGAAAAACGATTCAACGCCGGCGCGACTAGATGGACGTTTAAGAGGACGATACAAGAAAGACGGCCGCACTATCGAGTGTTGTTATTGAGCAGGAAAGCCGATCGCCGGCTGTTTCAACGAATACTCAATGTTGACATGAATTTATATCATTTCGTATGATTATGCGGAATAATATGGTTACTAAACCGTCCTGCGAATGATTTTTGCTTCAGGAAGTACAAAGACGGCCAGTAGAAATTACCGAACATTCTTCTTGGCATGATGGTGCACGCAAGCTCCAATAATATGGTACCCAAGGGCGTGTGTAGCATCGAAAATAAAACGAATTGCAACCTGAAAGTTTCATGCCCGCCCGTCTTTGTCATTTCTAAGAATAAATTAGACAACTTTAAGAGAGGGCGCTTTCTTTTTCCTTATTTTTTGTTCAAAACATTATTCGCCGCAGTGATAGCGTGACAGGCTGCACACTGAATAGTTAAAACTCGCTGCCTGATTTTTATTTATCGACAGACAGTTCGAGACATGAGTTGGTATCCCGCGCGTCAGTTCCTGTAACTGCGGTACCCGCGCCTACAGAATCACTTGTGAAGGCTCTTCGGCAATTGGTGTCAAACCTAAAACGCAAGGGCTAAAGGAAAGTACGTCGCTGAGACACCCCATTGCAGATGGTTTGGTCGGGCGATCGGTGACACCTTCTCCAGGCCTCACCTTCCAACCATTAAAGGGTCCCGGTATCCGACCGCTTCAAAGAAAGTCTGACGAGGAGTGAACCGAACAGTCCAGTAACCTGGAACGTCGAAGCAAAACGAAACTGCACCTCACTTCAAGGTAGCCGCTTAAGGGCTCTATTAAATTATTTCTGTGACTAGACTTCACGCGCAAGTGTTTTCTATATTTAGTTTTTATATGGCAACACCTTTTGCGAGCTATCTAACGTAATTATGTGGCGACTTTAAAATTAGGTGTGTTTGGCTTATCTATACGGGTTGATTTTGAGTCTGCTATTATATGTTTCTGTTGTTTCTTTTTTTCAATTACCTTGGCCTTCAATAGATGTGCTTCATTACGAAAAAGAAAAACCGGCAAGACTTACAAGCGTCATTTCCTAAACATTCCATGTTTTAAGATGTCTCGACTCACGTTTCTGTCAAACTATTAGACACGAGAAAACGCCACGCAGCCAACGTTTTCGCTTTAGCGCGTTGCAAGAGTTCATCAAGTGCGCACGTCACTTTCGGCAAAGACGAGGTTTGAGCGCCCTTGGGCAGCCTTCCCGACATAATCCGAGAGTCGCTGGCCGGCAAATCCTTCTCTCGTTGACCGTGTGATTTCGTTAGCCGCGCGACAACACAACGGAGGGGATCTCACTGAGGAACGCAACCCTGGCTTCGCCGACCCTTTCTATCCCTACCTATCTATCACAGAGAGAGAGAGAGAGAGAGAGTCTGAATGGCTCCGGCACGTTCACGCACGTACAAGCCAAGACAGGCCAATGTTCCTCTCCGAGACCTCAGGGCGGTGCGGCGACTTCTCTGGTTGCTAAATAAATAAGTCCGGCACAAGTCTACGCAGGGACCGCAGCGGAATCTGATGAAGACCCGTCGGATCCCCTAGCGCACTCTAGGGACAGCCGCCTTCCCTACGCACCTCTTTCGTGACTCAACTTCTTCGGGAAGGAAACTCGATCCAGCGGTGGATGGCGAAGACGAGTGCCGAATCAGAATAAGGAGCGGGAAGGTGGCGAGGGTGAAGGGAGGAGTGACAGAAGTGCCCAGCGGCGGCCAGTTCGGCGCCCGAGTTGCCACACACATTCCCGTGCGCCTCGGGCGCGCGTCATCTGCGACAGCACGGCCACGATGCGGGTTATTTAATAACCCAGTGGTGCGCATGCGCAAAGTCGTGCGTGCTGCAAGAGCTGCGCGCTCGCAATGCGAAAAAAAAAACGAGCAGGAATACACCAAGTTCTTTCAAATCTAAGCACCCCTGTCTTTTACGTTTTTGTATTAACCAAGGCATAGAAGGGTGGTCATATTTCGAGTCAAATGAAAGAATATTTATGAAGACCGTTTGAATGAATCTTTTTTCTTTTAGGGCAAAGTAAAACTTCCAGAGTTCCAAGTCAATTACGACACAAGAAAAAATATGACGAGCTAGGTAAATTATTTCTGGCTGTCGCCGCGCATCTTATCATATAGCAACTGAGCAGCTGCTCCTACTGCTGTCGGTATCACATCAAAAACTGCCCTCGATTCTGCCGAGCCTGCCTCTGAAGAGGCGCTTCAGAAGCAGCCTTCCTCGCAACTCTGGTTCGTGCGCCAACAGATTTTATTTAAATAACACCCTGCGGGGAGCTTTGATTGGAATACAAAGTTCTTCTTTTGCCCTTCCCACGCTGAAAAACTGAAAGAACGGGAAGTAGGACAGAGTGGTTAGATCCGAGAACATACGTCATGCATTAACGACAGCACATAGTAGACATCATCAGCAGAAATCTTACGTGCGCGAAAAAAGAAAAAAAGATAGTGTGTGTGTGGGTGGTGGGAGGTGAAGTCAGATCGCCGAAATGATTTCCTCTATAAGCCGTTTCAAACGTGTGTCATCGCCCTCGACAGAGTTCTGCATTCCTATAGTACCGATATGATGGTAGCAAATGCTAGAGCAAGTAATGTCAAAACCTCATCACGCTTTCGTTGGTTGCAAGCTGAAGTCGTACGCGATACTGTTCATTCCGCCTTTCTCTAAACAAATTCCACTGCGCAATAAGTAACGCGACCTATTTACTCTACAAGAACCTGTTACATCAACAGGCTCCGTAGGGACGCAGTGTGGTTGATCTGCAATTCGCATCGAAATTAAAGTCCTCGATTTCAAGAAATTTCGAAGACGTGCTGCGACTGCTTAATGCTGGCTCTTCCGCGTCCTTATATGAAATGCCATGCCACCCCAACCTTGCAAGCGTGAAAAGCGCAAACCGGACAGGAAGCAGTCGTTTATTTACTAACGGAAGTTTGATAAGATTCAAAGGGCCAGTAAAAGCGAAATACTCTTTCTTGTTCAATGAAAACCCTCCCAACGGAATCATACCGTCGAACACCTAACCACTCTTGTAACCCGCGGGCATTCCCAAGAGTTCCGGTGATCAATTTAAACGGCCAGAAAATATTAAGCTCTCCATTCGTTGTTCGCAGCCAGAGTGCTGATGACGATCGCGACATTCAAATCTTCATCTCGTGTCAGCATTGCCAAACGTTAGTTCTCAAAAAGCGGTAGCTTCGGATGTGACGGAAGCGGACTGCAGGATGGCACTCCGCCAGACCACTTCCGCCCGCGATTCTAAAAAGACGTTCTAGCGAACAATGTTTGTTTGCATTGCGTTCGTGGCCAGTTCTGTTTGGACTAGATGTGCACAGTGTATAGTTTGTCGCTGCTAGTAACTTCTGAGCGTAGAGATTTACGTATACAGCGAGCTTTTGAAAAGAAAGATGTGAAAAAAACTGTGCAATGCATGTACTGTGTAATACGTACATCGGCGTATAGGAAGCCTTTCTATTTATGTTCGATGTTTGTGGCGCGCTGAGAAGCGGCTGCCTTTCAGCCGATATTCAGCGTCCGCATTGTCCTACACGAACTCCTCGCGTTCGCGTTTACACGCCTGCTTTTACATACCACGCTCCCCAGCGGGCTTTTCGTTTTATGTCTTTTTCTTAAGGTAAACGCAGGAAAATTGGCTATCCAAGTCGTGCACCATCGCAACCTCTCCACAGCAAGTCATTTCAAGCAAAAAAACAGGCTTCAACAACAGACGCATAAGAAGACAGAGCACAGTCGTATATGCTGAAAACATTTCGAACCAGCACTTGCATAATCAAACCTTAGAAGTTTATATTCATAGTTATGCTTTGCCGACCTCGTTGTTGCGTGATGACGCTTCTTGAGGAGGGTATACACTTGTGTAGACGTTCTTTGCATTCGCTGATGCTGTGTGACTCGTGCTCACGGCGGAGCGCGTTTGTATGTGCGGTGTCTAGCTCCTCTATTTTCTCCTTCAATTTAGTATACCTCCAAAGCATGTGTATACAGAAGTATGAATATCTTAAGTCCCTCATACCGCAGGGCTGTCTTCGCTGGTCGAATGAAAAGATGCCCTTACACTTACAATCAAATCGCCTCATTAATTTTTACGTATTTAGTGCCTGTACGTTGGTACGTTGTGTACAGATAAATGGTGTATATATATATATATATATATATATATATGTGTGTGTGTGTGTGTGTGTGTGTTTGTGTGTGTGTGTGTGTGTGTGTGTGTGTGTGTGTGTGTGTGTGTGTGTGTGTGTGTGTGTGTGTGTGTGTGTGTGTGTGTGTGTGTGTGTGTGTGTGTGTGTGTGTGTGTGTGTGTGTGTTAAAGTAAAGAGGAACCAGAGGGACTCTTTTTCTTTCTTTCACGACCGTATAAGGTCAGCAGGCAACGAAGGCAAGGAAAGCATAGGGGCAAATCGCTGTGGTTAAAACTGAAATATATATTCATCTATATTCAGCACTGCCGAAAGTACAAGGCGTACGCAGGCAACATGCTTGCGAAGCGGATTACAGTTTCGAGCGTAACTATACTCTCTGATTAATGGCGGGCGTAGACAGCTTTTCTTTTTTTTTTTTTTTTTTTGTCTTGGCACACGATACGTTACAGCGCTACGCGACATGTTAGGTTCTCTATTGCGAGCGCACGTCGTATACGGCGCATTCAGCAGCCGCTGAGCAGATCTTCGAGGGGCGTTCGGCCTGCCTATTGGTTTAAGGAGTCGTGCAGCTTCCACGGTGCTGCGAACGATTCGTGAGTTGTGGGGGGGAGGGGGGGGGTTCTTCTTTTTTTTTTATATATATATATAGTTTGCGTTGGGCGACCTACGGAGCCCCCAAACTCGGCTGCACAACAGCACGCACCCGTTACACCGCGGCGGCGTCGTGCGGGCGGCGAAAGTGCGACCACCACCGACCACCGCGAAAACGAGCGAAAACCTCAAAGACAGCCATCTGCCTTTAAAAAAAGAAAAAAGCGACAATTAGTGATAGCCGCAATTTCTACCACAATACCATGTACTAAAGAGCTTCGCGGAGGCAAGGATATATAAACAGAAGGAAGCAAGAGCGCACATAACTCACGGGTGATGGTATACAGCGCGCGGCGCGGCCTCGGTGGCCTGTACACGCAGCTGCTATATATATATATATATATATATATATATATATATATATATATATATATATATATATATATATATATATATATATATATATATATATATATATATATATATACACAGCCCCTGCGTGAAGCCCATTAAGAGCCGTACATTGCGCCTCTGCTAAACTTCGTTATAACGAGGAAGCGAGATGCGAAAATAAACAAACGCAGAACAAAAGCTAAACGAGGTCGAGAGAAGACTGAAAATGCGAGTATGCGCGACCTGATACGCGACGGAGCAGGGGGGAGAGGGGAGGGAGGATGCTACACTCGGAAGGTCCTTAACTCGATCACGTGAACAACTATAGAGTCTCTACGGGGCTTTCTTTTCTACTTCTCTCTTTTTTAATTATTATTTCTTTTCTTTTCTATGGGGAACGTCCGGAGTTCATTTTTCAGAAAGCGAAATAACTGCAAAAGACGCCTATATTTTACGGAAGTTCCGTCGGGAAAACATTTATGGCCGAGACCGTACGGAAACTGCGCAGCTCGCGCAGTAAAAAACAGAGCCGCCTCTAGTCGACGAAATTGCAGTTATTTCTTTGTTTTTTAATGTGTATTGCCTCAGCTCCACAAGCTTGTGTCAGCACTCGCGGGGAAATTCTCATAAACGTATAGTCATAATGATGAAGATTTTCTTTAGTTATGGCCCCCGTGAAAACCGTGAAGAAGAATAAGATGGAGCTGTAAGTGCTCCGGGCACATAACTATCCAGTTATCTAAAAACGCTTCCTGTGATAACGTTTGAGATGCCTTCGCTTAGCTAAAACACGTCCTTTTCTATAACGGACGACTTCTCGGTGCTTACGCGTCCTTTTTTTTTTTTTTTTTTTTTTGAGCAATAGAGCTCGCCAGGACTGTTCTGTATGGCCAAACAGTGTGTGCCGAAAGCATTGCCGGCATCCGTAACGGTGTTGGAGATAAGTGTAGTCCTCAACAAAGGAGCTCCGGTGCTCACAGCGAATGCCCCGCAGTGCCCAAACCTCAATAAGAATATAACGTGTGCCTTGAGCCACAGTATCTCGAAAGCTGACAAAAAATTAGCGCCGTCATCACCATTGCTGATATAACAGAAATATGCATATTAAACTTGCACGTTGGAATCTACGTAAAGAGGAGCTTCCATGAAGAGGTCATTTAAATCCTGTACAACTAACGGCGATGCGCAGAATTTGGTTTACTTTCATCCAGTGCAACGTGCAATATCATGCAATGTTTGTGTTTATACACTATTCCACCAACAAATCGGTGTGCTTTAGAGATACCTGCGAGTCCACATTATTTGTTAGGTTCCATGTAGGAATTTGGTTATTTTTTGTTACGCAGAACAGGAGGTGCGCTTATTTGCACCACCTTGTCGGTGCGCGGTACGAGGGTTCTACAGGGTGTCCCAGCTAACTTTAGCCAGTTTAAAAATGTGCGAATGCCAAGTAGCTGGACAGAACGAAGGTAACGTCGTTTGCCATCTCTTGGAGACATTCAAACTATCTTCTTCCTTCCGCCTAATCAGATAATTAGATAGACAGAGAAGCATGCGACGACGCGTGCCCCTTGTGCGGGGTGTCACGGCGACGCTCGCACACGTGCTCTGGGAGTGTCGAAACGCTCCGCCCGACAACTACCTCGGACAAGTGGGGGAGAAGACCCTGCGAAGCCCGCTACTACAAGACCAGCGACGGGCCGTCCAGCATGCCCGCGCAGCGGCCGCCGGACGGCCCGTTAGCGTCTCCCTGTCGGTCCCTGCGTGGGAGACGCCCGCTGCGCGCTGAAGCGCGTCCTGCAGGGCCTTTAGTAAAGTGTATCCAATCCAGTAGAGAAGCACAATAAATGAAAGGCAGGGAGGTTAGCCAGCGCTGGGCCCTACCTGCGCACTTGAGCCACCGGTGTAATAATGACAATTCTGGGCAACATTGATGCCTTTAGGTAGCATATGTGGGTTTATTGACCAGTTGCCTTCACCTAAAAAGATCACGTTCTCGTGACGCCTGCGGCATGAAGGACGTTCCACGTCCGCCGCCAAGGTCTGTGAGTAGCGGCGCTGGCTAACACTCCCAGGGTTCTACTAGGACACATAAATACCCAAGAAAGTGGATGGGAAAACAGCGCCGCGGTAGCTCAATCGGTAGAGCATCGCACGCGAAATGCGAAGGTTGTGGGTTCGGTTCCCATCTGCGGCAAGTTGTTTCTTCATCCACTTTAAGTTCCATTAATTTATCGTTTCATGACTTCATTTATTAGCACAAGTAATTTTCCCCTATGTTGTCCTTGGTGTCAGTGTTTGTTGGCTTCTTATGATATGACTAATAAAAATCGGGCCCCTCGGTTAACCCCCTTTCTTCTTGTTAATTCTGGGCACTGTATCACAGACGGTCACTCGGTCTAGCTGGCTTCGGGAGTTGCAGTCTTGTGGCCTTTTGTATATAGCTGTGATGCGCGGCACTATGGTCCCTAATGTATAATTCGGTAAGAAAGGGCTTCCGTCTAGCTTGTTTAGAGCAGGGCGGAGTGCAAACCCTCTCATCTGTTCAAGCTGTCTCCTCGAGCTGTCCTAAACGCTTTTTTTCCTGGACACCCGTAGCGTTGCCTTTGCTGGTGTTTGCTGCAAATAAATAAATTGAAATTCGTTTCTATTGTTTGTTTGTTTTTTTTTTCATTTGCGTAGTGTGTGTACGTTGCCGTGATTTTATGTTGTCGTTGTTCTTCTTATTGTTCTTGTTCTCGTGCTTCTTGTTCTTGTTCTTCTTGTTCTCGTTCTTCTTGTTGTTGTCGTCCTCAGCGTCGTCGTCGTATCATTACCAATTATTAAATGAAACGGCGATCAGTGCTGCAGCTTCAGAAAATCGACTCGCACAACCACGACGTTCGCCGTGCCGCATGCGTGTGCACTCGCGGAGACTCGATCGCCTCTCCGCGCCGCTACAGGCAATCGCGACTACGCGGTAATCTCGATGCGTCGAACGCGCCCCGCTCGGCGTGCCGTCAGCACGGGCTCGCACCGAAGCACGTTCCGACGAGCATCGATCTGGAACGGCGGTGCCGCGTGGCCACGAGTGCCCGTCTCGCGAAAGCGCTGTATTTTCGGTCACGCTACAGGGCGGCAATTCTCACTCCCGCCGAACCATTTACGCGTCGTCAGGCGCGTGTTGCTTGAGAACTCCCCGGGATTTATTGTCTTGACCCGACCCGAGTTTATACTCGTCCAAGTCCTTATATAAGCACGTTATTACTGTAAGCGGTCGAGGTACCAGCGGGGATAAGCGGTGTTAGCATAAGTAAGCATATTGCCGCAGAGAGCTCTCCGCACGCCAGTTGCGAGCACTCTCGCGAGGTGCACCCTTCCAAGCGCCTCACCGCGTCGCCATTGCGTAGAAGAGCGCCAGCAACGCCTCGCGCATGGCGGGACGGCACGCGTCTCTCGTGCGCGCGCACACGGCAACATGCGAGTCCCCCGCCCAATGAGAAGTCACGCTCACGGCTCCTGCTCCTCGGGGCGCGTGAAAGTGTGCTCACTGTGGAGACGTAGTTCGCCGTTCAATAGGTTCCTGTTATCTCTGCTTCTAAATTGTGTGAAACTGCTTTAGTGCTGAACTACCGGGTACGAGTACGACCGCAATAAATCAGTTTGTTTAGCGTGCTTCGTTGGAGAGTGCTACAATATATGCCAGGTTTTTTTTTACGGCTGCGAGCTCTCTCGCGGGAATGAACGCGCCGCGCTCTGCGACGCCTGCGTGCCACGGGTGCGTGCACCACACGAACTCGGGTCGGGCTGGTAGATTTTCTTTTTTCATTGTTATTGTTACGTGATATTTACGAGAAGTTGCCGCCCTTAAATGAGGCCGGCTGCTGCTTTTCAGATAGAACGGATACCAGCTAAATATGAAAGGATCACTGGGCACTGGGCAAAAGAAAGGTAATACATTTTTTTAAAGCATTTACGGAAGGTGAATTAAGCTCCATGAGTTGCCGCGGACAGCGCAGTCATTCGGCAATCGCGCAGGAAATCTCGTTCCACAGGGTACACTAAAGTAACTTTTTTTTTTTTTCATTTGGGAAATCGGGGTCGCGAGTCGGTAAGCTCGCCACCGATATAGGCCCCATTTAAATAATGTCTGCTCATATTTACCGATACTTGAATACGAAAGTGGATAAGAGATTCTGTTAAATTAAAATTAAATTATGGTGTCTTACGTGCCAAAACCACTTTCTGATTATGAGGCACGCCGTAGTGGAGGACTCCGGAAATTTCGACCACCTGGGGTTCTTTAACGTGCACCTAAATCTAAGTACACGAGTGGTTTTCGCATTTCGCCCCCATCGAAATGCGGCCGCCGTGGCCGGAATTCGATACCACGACCTCGTGCTCAGCAGCCCAACACCATAGCCTCTCAGCAACCACGGCGGGTAAGAGATTCTGTTGTTGTCTAATAAGCGATGCAGTGCTCGTAGTACCGCGTGACAACGACGCCAGCTTGACGTCGCATCCTGCGTGATGGGAATCCTCGGGCTGCCGTCGGGCTACCGGAACGCCTCAAATCGAAAAAGGCCCACTGTCAGCCTATTTTTACGGCTCCACGTATATATGCATGCCTCGGGTCAGCTGGCTTCACTCTACGTACACATACGAATTTCCCCATTTTCACCGCACCGCCAAACCATGCGCCGACCTCGGCGGCGTTTCCCTTTCGTTATATGGCATCTCTTCTGTAATTCTAGTACAGGCCACCGTTTACTCGTTCTACGCATCAAGTGAGCTTCCCTATTCCACTTCTTCGTGTCTAGAATTTCATCTGCGCCCGTTTTCTATCTACTCCACACCGCTGTCTTCCCGCAACGTTACGCCTATAATTTTCTTTTTTGTACCATCGCTCGTTGCGCGGTCCTTATCGTCCTCTCGAGCTTCTTTGTTGGCCGCCCAGTTTAAGCTCCAGACGTACCGCGCAGTAAAGTCTGACCCGTCCGTCGCGCTGTGTGGAGCTGCGACTGCTGGACCGCCACCAAGGACATCGAGTGCCACCTTGCCGTCACGGAGCCAAAATTGCTGGGCTGCGACACCGCTCGTTTTGCCCACGTACGAAACGACGGCATCCGTCGGCGCTGCGGCGTTGCTCCCATACCTCCGAGAAGATGCGCGAAGCCCGTTACCGACGGTGTACGACCTCGTACTCGGTTCGCAGATGCCGGCGCGCTCACTCTGTTCGCGGCGAAACCACGAACGCACCTGCCTCCTCTGTGAGAGGAGGCTTGGTACAAGCACGGAAAGACGCTAAAACACATATGTACACACGCACATGCAAAAAAAAATGGCGACGCCACTCTAAAGTTCGCTGCACCAGGTCGCCGTTCACCGATCGAGACAAAGAGACAGATGGTCTTCCTTGTACGGTCGTAGCTATTTCTTCCAGCGCCCATATGACCACCGACACGCTATAATCCGCACAGAGAAATGTATTAAACGATTCTAGAGAAGATCGGGCGGAGAGGCGGGGGCGTAAAGGAATTCAAATTTTCAGATGTACAAGTAAACCTAATAATGACATTTACAGGTGAGACGACGACGAGAAATGCAGACATTTCTACATCACGAAATGAAATTTGGCTAAAGCGTTCCTATAGAAGGCCAATTGGTGAACGGTGTATGTGAACAACGAAACCAAGACCCGCAGCTCTGTTGAAGGACGAGGAGCTGCACATCAGACGCCGCGTATACGTCAGCGGAGCGTCACAAATCGTGCAAGTCCATTCGGCGCTCAAGACAACATTTCTTGTCGCGACATATATGCACCGCATTGTGCGTTTCGCGGCTTGTAAGGTCAAGAATTTCGGCGACATGAGCCTGAATTTATAGTTTTATCGTTTGTCGGTAAAGAAGCCCTACATAGACGAATTTTGCCAGAACGGTCCAAGTACGAGAAAAAAGTGCTTTGGAATCTGTGACGTTACACTGGCGCAAAGGCGTTCATATTTCGGCGCGAAATTCAGATAACGATAGTTAGACTTCCTTCTGTTGAAAATTACTATACGTTCCCCTGCCAAATATGCGAAAGTAAGAGATTTTAAAGAATGTGTTACTAGTCTAAGCTTACTTAGCGTCGCTATTCTGTGTCTCTTTACCCAGAATTAGTTTCAGTTGCCGGTTAAAGTTCCGGTTGATGAGCTCCGATCGAAGAACATGCAGACGAAGAGGATAAATCCGGCAGCGCGCAAATTAAAGGCAAGCAAACGCCACCGTGCGTGTTGCCGCATTCGTTGCCGGAGCACGAACTTCGCTTCGCGCTACGCTGTTCCCCGTGTAGCGCTCGTCAGCCGCTCACGTGACCAAGGACGCGCACATCCCACGCGCAGCGAAGCCGCATAACCACATTATGTGCGGCTGGGCGACATAGAAAGCGTCAAGTTTCGTGTCGCGCCAGGAACGTACCACACTCTCTGAAGCGGGCGAGGCTACGCGCGTAAGTCAAAAGTAAACAAAAAACCATTGCCAGGAGTTGCCGAACGTATACTGAGCAGCAAATTTGACTTTGGGCCTCCAGGGAAATTGCCTCCAGCGCACTCGGCCGTGCCAGTGACAGCCCTTCTCCGGAATGTCGCGCTTCTTGTTGTCGATGTCTATGCACGCGTGCATGCTTGGCAAGCCGGTACAGGCAGGCAGGCGTGTAATCCCATCGCGAGATGTGCTTATATGTACGCTTCGGTATTGGCTTCCTCGCCCCCTCTTCTGTCTATTCTTTCTCTAGCAGTGCCTCCCAGACACTGCGCGTACGCCAATTTCCGCGTGCGAGAGTTGACTGCGTCACCTCGGCCAATCTGGAGAAGTAGGCTGCCGTTAATTACTGGGTACGTACAGTGACGCCGGGAGAAAGTTTTGCTTCAAGGACGACGATGCCTGTTCATGTCGTAAATAGGCTGTAGTCAACGCACCCACTGGTTCTTTTTGGTTGCTATTGGGGAGTTTTAGGGATATCGTACACAAGCTAACTTTGCGCAAGCAAGAACAAAAAATTCTTGCTATGCCCCTTGGCGTTCTTTTGTACTCTTTTTGCGTCTTTCTGCAAGGCAGGCGGCATGCGGCTCCTATAACTTTGGGCACGCAAAGCGTCAAAATGCCTATTCAATTACGGGAAAGCCACGCACGCTGGACAACATATGTGGCACAAGTCACCCTCTGAATGCTTGCCGATATATGCAGTCACATATATTCTATAAAGTATTTACCGTCGAACACTCTCAGAGACAGTGAGATATGGGCTTAGAACAAAACGTGGCCAAATAGACAATACATTTGCATAATATAATAAAGGCCGCTTTCTTTAGCATGTAAATTAGGGCTATGCGCCATGATAACACCTTGCTCCATAATCTTTTGGGTTAGGAGGCTTGCTCGGACGGATCGTAGTTCCTTTGTGATACGGTGTGTCTGTGCGAACCACCGTGGTTCATAGCTTGGTGGCTATATGGCACCGCCCTGCTGAGCTCGAGGTCGTGGGTTCGATCCCGACCGCGGCCACATTTCGATGGGAGCGAAATGAAAAACCACTCGCGTACCTAAATTACGTGCGCGTTAAAGAAAACCACTCATCAGGAGTACGCCACCACAACGGCGCGCCTCATAATCAGATCGCGGTCACGGAGCGTAAAACCCCGTAATTTAAAGTGTCTGCGTGTGAGGGAGATATAGTGAGGAGCTATATTCAGCAGCCGTTCGACACAAAAACCGACACCGATCGCTCCAACGAAACGTTGCGGTGGACGAGTTAGTGCATATTAGCTGCAAGTAATAAAAAAAAGAAGGCTCAATGAAACGTGAACGAAGGGGACTCTTGAATTCTCTGTCGTTTGTCTTCATTCTGTTCGCGTTTCATTGCCCAGTTCTTGCTTCATCGCCCGCACGCAATCTATCAGTAACTGCAGCTCCATTGCACAAAGCGTCTTCAATGTACACACCTTTAAATTAAAGTATCACACGGCTTTTTTTTTTTGTAGTTGTTAAACGCTCTGCCTTTCAATCCTGGCAGGTCCCCTAATCAGCAAATTACCCGAGACGATCGTAACCTGGCAAACAACAGGCTTTCAGATAACGCGCAGCTATAGTGGCAAACTGTGAGTGATGCGTCCTCGTTATTACAGAGACCACCCTGCCTTTCTCCCGTTTCGTATCTTTTCACAGAGCCGCCTCCAACACAAAGCCCTAATGAGCATCCAGACACTATAGCACCGCGCCGACAGGCCTGCGACGTAGAAGCGCGCGTGTCACAAGCACTTGTTAAGCGACGTGCTCTAAAATTCGCTTTTTTTCTTCTTATTCTCCTTCATTTAGGTTGCGCGCAGTGTGCAAAGCCACGGCACAAACTGCCGAATGCTGCGCACGGCTCTCACGCGCCAGCGCTAGAACGCAATCAACTACTGCGTGAGCGCTCAGCAAGCTATCGGCACGAGTTGCAGCAATTGCAGTTTGTCTTTCCCGTCGTCGTGATGGGAACGCAAGGCACTCAGTTCCGAGCATCAACTTCTGATATCTGGTAACTCCCCCTCAATTCCGAGCATCAACTTCTGATATCTGGTAACTCCCCCCCCATCCCCGCCCCCCTTCCCCTTCACCCTTCTCTTGGTTTTCTTCCAACGATACTAACAGATATAAAGCATTGTCTTCATCAGTATTGGATTGGATACGTAACTTCCGCCTTCTGCCTGCTTCACGGAAAAAGGGGGCCATAAATGACCAGCAACACGGATAATGACAAAATCAATGCACGTGCCTCGAAGAACGAATTCTATGAGCTCTTGAACACTATACAGCAAGGTGCTTCCTCCAACACTCGTTGGACCATTGCAATCTGGCAGCGTCCTTGAATATGCGCATCGAATTTGCCTGTGCCATCGTGACAATTGTTGCGACGCATCGACACGGTATTTTTCGATTCAGTTAATGAAGTGACTACATTTCGTCTACGCGCGTCCACGGACATATTACACAGCTGCAGAAACGAGTGCGTGTGCAGCGCACGCGCGATAATCAAAATAAGACCTGCTGCAGGATTTCAGTGCTTCCCGCGGAATTTAGATAGATAGATAGATAGATAGATAGATAGATAGATAGATAGATAGATAGATAGATAGATAGATAGATAGATAGATAGATAGATAGATAGATAGATAGATAGATAGATAGATAGATAGATAGATAGATAGATAGATAGATAGATAGATAGATAGATAGATAGATAGATAGATAGATAGATAGATAGATAGATAGATAGATAGATAGATAGATAGATAGATAGATAGATAGATAGATAGATAGATAGATAGATAGATAGATAGATAGATAGATAGATAGATAGATAGATAGATAGATAGATAGATAGATAGATAGATAGATAGATTCTTTAACTGTATTAGTCAGAAATTCTTGTGGTTTCAGCAAAAACCGTGCTTTAATGTACACGTTATGCTATGTTGACTGCTGCCATACGTGGACTTCCTCTTTAGCGAACTAATAATGTGCGGCATTCATGCATTGCATTAAGTTATAAGTCTGTAGTCGTGATGCTGAGCTACATTTACCAGTAAAGAGGCATCTGGCGCCACATCGAGGCGCAAATGTCTCCTATATATTCATTTACAACACAAAACGATAATTTATGGTACCGCGCTCCACTGGGCGGCGCAATATACAAACACGTTTCCTGAGGAAATCTGAAGATAAGAAAAGATAAAAAAGATAAACAAAGATAAAGCCCGGCCGGAATGCGAAGAGATACAATAGAAATAAGAGGATATCGAAAGACAAGCAGCACAGAGAACAAGGCCAGGGAGGCAAACGACCACCGACAGGAGGTTAGGGAAGGAGATCACGGCTGACCACTTTACTCGCGAGGCACTCGCATTCTTCTGGCGCCTGCGGCGCAGCCATCAAAAATCAATTGACTACTACATGAGGTTATATTTATATGTGATCCCTTTATTCAGTGTGCGTAGAGACGCCTCCTTTTTTTTCGTTCTTTAGAAAGTCAGAAAATATAAAGCAGAACGAAAACAAGGAGAACGGGGCACACTTTGTAAAATCTCAACGTCTGGAAGTTGGTTCGCCGAAGGTCGCAAAGCATAAAGGAATGGAACCCTGGAAATTTTGGTCAGGTTTAGTAGGAACGAAACATCCTTGAAGACTCGCCTATATGCTTTATTTTTTCGTTGTACTACACGGATGCATGCTTCGGCAAATAAAAAAAAATAAGGATGTGCGATCATACGACGCTTCGCTGGCTGGAATCGACTTGATGAGCCGAGATACAGAAAAGAAGTGCTCGCTCAGTTTGTTATGTCGCCAGCCTCTATACCAGCGAACCAGTGGTGTCACAACATGTAGGTTTCAGATCACTGAAGCGGTACGACGAAGACCGAGATAAAAGAACATAATCAACTGACTACACGCGCGATTCCTACGGTTGTACTCACTGCGATAACTGCAGGCTCTCGCAGCAAATGCCATCATCATCTCAACGGCTGCTGCTTTCTTTCCTATTTTTTTTTTGCAATTAACACAAAGCATCCTCGTCCGCTATGCTAATGCCTGTTGTGGCCTCGGAAATACGCGCATGGAAATCCACCACTCTCAGTTTCCGCAGAGCGCGAAACAACGCACAAACGTGCACTGTTTGTCAAAGGTATACACGGGCTACATTGTCTGCGACCACCAAGCTGACTACATGCTGCTTAAGTGATGTCCTATGTTGTGCAGTAAGCTCCAACGACCTGCTGAATGAAACGAGCTCTTGCACGCTCACCGTTCAGCTGCTTGGATGGTTAGGAGCACCACAGGGAGCGGACCACAAGGCCGCACGACATGTAATGTAAAGGCGCGGACTAGCCCTTACACTTTTGACAAGGGCATCACATGCACCACACGATTCTTTTCTGGGAAAGTCTTGATCGCATACGAGTGTTCTATTTTTACTGTCATTCTGCGCTTTCTATATTATGCGGTAGCGCTGTTTTGTTTGCACTGTTGAATTAGGAGTTGGTTCCTAATGTGGGCGTTGTTTACAATATTGTGGGGCATGTTTTACACACATGCTGTGTATAGTATATATGTATGCTTATGTATGTAGATCATCACATGTGCGTATGTTACGGATGTACTATAATTTGTTTTATGTACGTGTTACGAGTACAATAGCGTCAAGGTGTACAACATTTATCCGAAAAACGCAAAATTTTCATGAAGAAGAAATAGCCAGCGCCACAATCGCGCGAAAATATCTCATGTTTATCATGTCGATAACGGTAGACGCGCAGATTGCCAGCATCCAAAACTGCGCGATGGCAAAACGGTCAGTACTGTTCAGTACTGTACTGTTCCCAACCGCACGTTGCCGCAAGGGCGTGGGTCCGATGCCCAGTGGTTGCGGCGGACGAAGTTTCGTCTTTCTTCGTCATCTAGAGAGCGCAAAGCTGACGACGAGGAAGTGGCCTGATGACGATGACGGCGGCAGAGTAACGGAAAAAGATTGCTGGACAAATCGAAGCCCAGTTTCGAAATTTTGGCTGCCTGTTGCGATAAAATTTAAACAGACAATGCCGTAATGTATTCATGCCGAGAAAGATCTCACTGTCGCGCTTACAACTGAAAAATAAAATTATAACCAGCGTTATTCGGACGCAAAGTACAAAGTTTGAGATAACTCAGTTCAAATGGTTTTGACGCCCCACATGCCGAATTCACAAAATCAGAAGACGTAGACAGTTTCGAAGCCGCCATTTGACTGGTCACTTTAAAGGAGTCTGCTATGCATCTACATCGGTTTTCAACACGATTAGCAGCATAGTAGGGAGCATGAGCTATCACTTCAAGGGGTCGCGCCACTTCATCTCCCGGAGCATTGCAAGTCGTGCGGTTGTCGCCCCTATTTAAAAAAAAGAAAGAAACTAATGTCATTTATAAACACGCGAGCCAATTTTCAAGACAAATCGCCGAGGCTTACAATATAAAGATTACGGACAAGGCCTGTTTCAGCGAATCGTTTATCGCTCTTCATGACAAAGAACTGTGTTACATTCGTAACTCTTGATTATGCGTCAGCTCGACACAGTTGCCTCAATGTATCTCTGTCTCGCGCATGCCATGGTTCTTGAACTGGCACCTGTATATATATATATATATATATATATATATATATATATATATATATATATATATATATATATATATATATATATATATATATATATATATATATATATATATATATATACGTCACGAAGAAGTAAAAATTATGGGGTTTCACGTGCCAAAACCACGGCCCAATTATGAGGCACCCCGTAGTGGGGGACTCCGGTTGTTTAGCGTGTGCACCTAAATCTAAGTACACGGACGTTTTCGCATTTCGCCCCCATAGAAATGCGGCCGCCGTGCTCGGGATTCGATCCCGTGACATCGAACTTAGCAGCCCAACACCATAGCCACTGAGCAACCGCGGCGGGTCACGAAGGAGTAACCTCCTGGGACAGAAACGAAACCAATACTAGCAGTAGAAATGCTATTATAAAAAATTGCTTAGGGCGCTTTGAGGCGTGCCACTATATTTTATAAGGCTTAGAGGTCTGGTACCTTGATTTAATGAACAAAAATTTTGTAGTAAAATATATCACGTCCGTGCTCCTCTAAAATTTGAAACGCCAAGGAGGTTTCACAATGCACAAACCTAACGTACCTGTATGTATAGAAAGAACAATAATAAGAAAATGCGATTCATGAATGCCTTTCAGCGTCGTTCTTAATTGCGTTTTCAGACTAGGCGACCTCATTGAGAGTACTTAACACCCTAAATATTCATAAGCACCTCAAGAAACCATGCGCTGGCTTATTGCTCGCGACTGCAGTGTTGTGGTGTGAAACTCTTACGGCGCAAAATTTATGTCCACGCAATTCACACCAGCACATAGCGCAGCAAAACGAAGGGCAAAGGGAAGGTAAGCTGCTGCTCAAGCTCTCACAGTCATCCTGAAAAGGAAAAGTTCAGCGGAACACCCGTAGGTTGTTGTGCAAAGGGAATGGCGCACGTATGTGCTTCGCAAAAGAAATTTAACTCATCCCTGTCTCTCTGACTTCGGCATTTTCCTTACAGTCCTAGCAGCAACGTGCCCACATCCAGGTATTTCAATCTCAGACGCGCTTAATGGCTTTGGCTCGCCCGTCTGCGAGAAAATGGCTTGTCGCAGAAAGGCAACGCGAACGTTGCAGGTGCCGCCGGTGAGCACCCAAAATAGAGTTTCATTAAAGAACGCCGCAACTCCAGCGAAATACCCATAAGCTGGAATCTCACCTTACGTTCTCTCTCTCTCTCTCTCTCTCTCTCTCTCTCTCTCTCTCTCTCTCTCTCTCTCTCTAGCTGTTCTGCCACACATCTTCTGCGTTCCCTTCCGTGCCTCTGCCCGAGCAACACGTGAAGACGGGCCTGTGGCGGCGAAGCGATTTCCAGGCATCGACTGATCAATAGCACCAAAACATGCCGCCGAAGGCAGATTTTTGTTGTTTTAAAGGGCCGTATCTTCAGGTAATTTGAATCTCTCGCGCACGTTTGCCAGGGTTTTCTCGTGTGCGTCATATAATAGCAGTGAATGCGCTTGAGCGCGCGTGTGACTCCACTATAGTGTTCCTGCATAAGCTCCCGCAGGGAGCAGAGTTGCGCATAACTTTTCCTGCGCCGCTCGCACTGCTATTCGCCGAGCGCTATCACGTGGTCCAAAAATGGCGTCAAATGATCAACTGCGCCGCTGCGAAGCCAACTTTACGGATATGGCTCCGACTCATTTCCGTCAGTGCCACCAAAATTGCAATCAGGGACCGTCGAGCGTGCGTAGCAACGATCGGCTCCGGGTTGCAGGTACGGTATTCGACGATGTTAAGTTAATGACTTTGGTGAAGTGCTACGAAGCAGATCATTTTGACACTTGTATTTCAGTATGACGGGTTGCAGCGCACCAAAGTGCACAAATCGCACGGAATGTGGCAAAGTTTTTTACATGGTGCCGTGCGGACGGACGAGACCGGCCGACTCCGAAAGGGACCAGCAGGATATGCGAGGTGCGTTCGGCTTGTTTACACCAAAGCAGCACTCTGTACACGCTGAAATGCGTACGCCTGGCATGAGAGGTTGTTGACTTGTGCAATTTTTGGTGTACATGCGCAGCGCGACACAGACGCGGTACAAAGAAAGGACGACATGTCTGTCTCGCGCTGCACATAGACGCCAAGAATGTTAACTTACCAAGTCGCCCAATTAGCTGTGTCGCTTGTATGATTGTTCTGACTATGCGGCTTTAGACCAGTGTGTTCAAAACAGAGTAAATACTAGCAGGTGCAATTTGCCCGCTGCACCCTGGCTTTTACTCTACTGTCTTTCTTTTTCGGCGTTCTGATTTTTCATGTAAGGTCGATTCATGTACTGGTGTTCATTGTTTTGTAGTAAGCGAAAAGATCGTGCGCTCCCGCTGATGAGACAGCTGTGATAGCTTCAGCATTTACCGCCTGCAATCTGTTGCTTGTTCGATCAGCCTTAGTCGACGTGAGGAATGTGGAATTATTTTTGTGCGTTTAATAAGCACTGTGTTATAGTAAATTAATCTGAGTATTATGAAGAAATAAAGAAAAATGTGTTGTCATATTACAGTCTGCAATGTGCGAATAATTACTTTGCACGTTTGCCATCTTATGTGATTAGTGCAATAAAAATAACCTGTTGTTACTCTTAATCACTAGTTTCCTTTCCAGTGGCTTTGAATTCTGCCCCCCAAGGCTTCAAGAACCAGCACTCAATCCCTGCTGCCACCAGCCATTGCTCCATCCCTTCCCTCGTACGAAATAAATTTGATCTAGAAGCTCGCCCATCTGGAATTTTCTTCCATTTGCAGATTTGCTGCTACGAAGCAGCTCTTAAGCTTGCGGTATGAATCGTTAAAGTAAGCTTTGCATAAAATGTGCGCATGTGAACATTTGAAATGCGTTTAAATCTACGTTTCTGTACCGCATATATCAAAAACGTGCAGCAGCTAATTAACGGTCACTGACATAACTGCAGGCACGATAGTTCTCTTGGCGACGATCATTATTCGCCTGGTTTCAGCAGCCAAAATGTACTCACATAATTGTCCACCACACGTGTGTGAATTTTGCTTTAAACACCCTTTAAAACATTTCTTGTCTTCCGGCCTCCGCGAGAAAATTTCATATGCATGCTGAAAAACATTGCACCGCTTTCTGTTGCAAAGTAATGCGCATTTTCACGCGAACTTTTGAGCTGTTCGAGCCACGGGCGTAGTCAGGATTTTATTTCGAGAGATCGAGGGGGGCCCTACTCCTATATGTGCGTGTATATATGTACATACAAACTAAAAATTTTAAGGGGTTGGCACCCCTCCGGCTACGCCAATCGTTGGAGCGAAGCTTGCATTAAAAAGTGTCATCTTGCTCAGCGCTTGCGAACAATTTCCGCGTGTAGCTGGCGACCAGCAGCAATGGAAGCAAATGGAACACCGCGCGCCATTTGCCTCCTGCGCGCGCGAGGAGTTGCTTCACTGCAGAGCTGGAACACAACGGCGGACCTATGCGCAACTCTGCTCCATGCGGGAGCATATACAGGCACACTAGACTCCACGTCTTTAGCGTGCCGGCGTGCGCGCGCGCGCGTTCTCTTACTTATTTTGTTTTTGTTTTTTACTTCTTTTAGTCAGGTTGTAGCTGACTTCCTTCTGGCCTTCTGTCCTGAGATATAAGCGTACGTTCAAAAGTACTATTGCACATCTGCACCAGAAGCATAATTCCATTTCTACCAGTAAGTGTACCCAACATGCCAGTCAAGACAACGCCGGCGGCATCTTAAAGCGACGCGCCAAATCGCATACACAGAGCGCGGACATACAGAATGGAAACGGCGCGCTTTATGGCACGAGAGAAGAGCGTCCGAGGCGCGTCGACCGAAGGAAAAGAGGCCGCGTCCATGCTGGGACCAGCTACTATAGCTGAAAATACGCCATCCCAACTCACCGCAGCGCCAGACGCTTGCATCGTCTTCAGACAACAGGGGCGCTATTCTGGACATTCCGCCATTTTCTTCGATGCGTGACGTAGACGCGACGCGAATAAAATGGCGCCGATGGCCCCATTTTGCTTTCGTAACGTGACACCGATTTGACGTTTTGCCTAAGAAACTGAAATGAAGGAACTGAACGTAAGGTTCTCGGAAAAGCAAGACAGTTTTCCTCCGCAGTAAAAATAGAGCAGCTATAGCTCAAAGCGCTTGATTATCCCGTAGAAAACGCTTCTCGCTTCAGTCGTCTGCTGCGTGCAAGCCGTCATCTGCTTCATTAGCTAGGATGCGTGTCTCCGGGAAATGAAATGAGTCATCGTATGGTGGCGCCAACGCACTTGTTTTCTTCCTTGAGTCAATATACGCGACCTGCCAGTGGTGATGCGCGCACGTTCTAGGCCACGTCATCACTACGTCGCGAAACGTAATTGACACGTCCGACTCTGCTGGCTGAGACACGGCCGAATATCACCGATAGCGTTGCGCGCGCCAAAGGTATCCGCTTACGCGACACAAGCGCCGGCGCTGCCATCTCTTGTTCACTTCGCTGGTTATCTCACCGCTGAGGAAATTTCAAGGCGTCGCCTTCCGTCCATTCCTTTTTTTATAAAAGACACCGTTGTCATAACTTCTGATTTTGCGAAAAGGCGTTAATCTTGATTACAATACAAACGCAGCAGTGAAAAGTGGACAGCGTTGCAGAAAGTTTACTATGTTCAACAAATATTATTTCGTATAACCGTGTTCTCTTAAAAAATGACGGCCCAAAACACAAATGCCAACACCACCCGAGAGCGATGCAAATACTATGAGCACGCACTCTTAGACAAAGATACACCCTTTGGGGTGTATATCTGCCACACAACGATAATCGTCATCTGCCTTGCTTGCGTTTCCTTTCTTGAAAACGCCGCGCCTGCTACTGTCCTGTCGGGAATGCTATGTCATACTGATAAAGCCCATGCCGTTCGTTACTTGGAAGTACCGGCCTCGGAGCGTTAAAGAAAGAAAGGAAATGCGTACAAGACAGATGACGTTTGTCGTTGTGTGGCAAAATACGACCCAAAGGGTGTAATTTTGTTTTTTTTTTAAATTGTGGGGTTTTACGTGCCAAAACCACTCTCTGATTATGAGGCACGCCGTAGTGGGGGACTCAGGAAACTTCGACCACCTGGGGTTCTTTAACGTGCACCTAAATCTAAGTACACGGGTGTTTTCGCCCCCATCGAAATGCGGCCACCGTGGCCGGAATTCGATCCCGCGACCTCGTGCTCAGCAGCCTAACACCATGCATAGCCACTGAGCAACCACGGCGGGTTTTGTTTTAGAGCGCGCGTTATGAACAAAAGATTTTCATGGCGCCAAACGACGGGGAAAATGTGGCGATACGCATTCCTCTCGGCTGTCACTGCATATGACTGCTCATTTGCATAATTCGCGCGGCTCGTCGCACCACAATTTATGGAAGAAAATCTCCCCAATGGAGGCCCAGCGCAACGCCACGCAACATCAAATTGACGTTCACGAGACGGCCCTTCCTGTGACGCTCCCCACGGCATATTCCTTCAGCCAATCATCAAGCTGACATGGCGCCTATCTTGGATCGCCACCACATATTCGCGAAATCGCAGATGCGTTGTACTGGCTTCTGCACGGTACCGCTCACTTTATTTTTGAAACGCTAACGTCGCAGTATAGCTGCCAAGGTTCAAAAAATGTATTAGTCGATAAAATTTTCAGCCCTACGTCACGCTTCGTCACCTTGATAAAAACGCGAAATTGCATTTTGCAAAACTTCCGTTTCCCGGTACAAATTTCAAGGCACGTGAGCTCTCGACAGCCAATCAGAGAGTCGACAAGGCGGATAATGACGGCCGTGCAGCCGCCATGCGTGTCGAGGAATAGAACCTTAGGTTCACGTGTTCTGCTTTTCTTTTTTTTTTTTTCACGTAGAAGAAGCGCGATATGCCGTACTTTTTCTATACGCGAGAAAACATATCAGCCTACTGGCTGAAGCATGATAGAGGATAGTATGCTTTTCTATCTATACTTGGCCTTATCTGTTCGCCCGCAGCGAAGTCGCGTCTGCGGGCGGTTTCCAATCCTGCCTGATATGTTACTCACTGATATGATATGTTACGACATAAATACCCAGCGGCACTTATGGGTATTTATGTCGGCGACGTGAAAATAACTCACGCGGGAAACTAGCGAAGTGTTTCCTCACATGCACATCCGCCGACTTAGCCAGATAGCGCACACTGCTATATTGATAGCCGCGAACTTCATTGATCGGGAATGCGGTTGCTGGTAAGCTGTAGTTCGGTTTCCCAAATTCGTTGATCCGCAGCCTTTTGCTGGTTATCCGCGTTCAAAAGGTGCACATTTCCATTGCATTAAATGAACTGCGTTTTTTTTTTTTTTTCCGAGGCCCGATTTGCCTCTGCTTGGCAGCCACGACCACGGCAGAGCGACGCTCTTAGCTCACGGGATATATAAGTATTCCCAATATTTTGCGAGAACTTCAAAAGCGCCACGTTGGAAGCGTCTTCTGCACCGAAAACGAATGGTAAGCACTCGCCCCTTTCAAATGAATTCAAAGCGCTCGGCCAAGAGTAATTTATTGTCCCGACGCCGTAGAGGTAATTTAAAACCACGCATTTGCCTGCGCCAAAACAGATCATGCGCTAGCCACCAGTGGAAACGCTCTACTAGATTAAAAGAGTGAACGTGTGCTCTGAAGATTAGCGCAAGGGGCTTGCCCTGGAAAGTGGACCAACATTTTAAATAAGCTTCAGCGCAACAGCAGATCACTTAATCCTAAGTTGTCCCAATTCGTTTAGTGCGCGAAGAAATAGCGCAGCCGCCCGCCACAAAAGCTACGCCGTCAGTTTTTTTTTTACAATTAATATTTAGTAACTATATAGTCGTTCGAGATTAAAAGCGTAACGCTCGCCTCAACAACGCGGGAGATACATGATTGAAGCGCAGGTTGGTAGCTCTCAAATCTACTTAAGTTAGCGTAAATTCGGATTTTTTTCGATGAAGTCTCTACGAGATAAACTTCGGTTGAGAAGGAGGAAATGAAGAGAGAGGGAAAGGCAGGGACGTAAGAAAGTGAATAGACCGGCTATCCATGCTGTACTGTGGTAAAGGGCTGTAGAAAATTACAGGCCATAGAAAAAGACACGGGTAAATGAGAAAAAATAATAAAACACGCAAAATAACAACTGTACGTGAGTGCGGTGTAGCGCACGAGAAATCTCGCACTCTGTTGCTCAGTGTACATGACAAACGTAGCCCCTTGAGAGCCTGAGTGCCCTTTATCAACGTTGAAGAGGGCAGTATGTATGTGACTGACTTCGGGGTTCAGTTCTCCCGGATAGCAGAAAGCGTGAAAAACGATTGGTTTGCTTTTTGTTTTGTTATTTTTTTTTATTTATCCCATTCACTGCCTCAACTTAATTAGCTTCCCATATGCGGTATAGTTGACAATGAATTTCACTGCGGTTATCACAGGCGGCTCCAAGCCATCTCCACATGTTAAAGCCAATAGAAGTAAGTGCATGTACTTTTTTTTATGTACTAGTTAAGAACGCAAGAACCCTTGCAGGACGACGCTTCTGCAGATGAACCGATACCAGTCGGTGCACGCGCATACGTGCCGCAACTGACATCTACTTAACTATATACAGGATGCCCAGCTAACTTTAACGGAGGCTTAATGCTATGCCGAAGCACCCTATTTGAACGCGACCAAATGCATGTTGTTGGCTATTGTACATGGAGCAAGTGACGCTACCTTGTTGTCGTCGTCGTCGTCGTCGTCGTCGTCGTCGTCGTCGTCGTCGTCGTCGTCGTCGTCGTCGTCGTCGTCGTCGTCGTCGTTGTTGTTGTTGTTGTTGTTGTTGTTGTTGTTGTTGTTGTTGTTGTTGTTGTTGTTGTTGTTGTTGTTGTTGTTGTTGTTGTTGTTGTTGTTGTTGTTGTTGTTGTTGCATTCTGCCCAATAGCATAAATAGTTAAGAACGACTAACTAATTGCGCAGATACTAAAGTTGAGGCAAACTTTCCAAGGAGAAAGTTGCGGAGCGTTCTAGGAGGCGTCTACTTGAGCATTTTTTAACTTCCTGCGCGTTACGTAATCACTTGCCTGCGTCCTAAAGAAAGCCCGCGAACTGCGAAAGAAGAAATTTAAGGAACGACAGATCACGTGACATGCCCCGCTTGCGTGCAGTGATTGCAGTGCTCCCAAACGTGCCGCGTATGAACCACCAGCAGAGATGGCCTGCGGCCAGTTCTGATTATCGGTATCGTCAACCTCCGCGAGCCAAGCACATCACTGGTGTAAATCGCGCGGCCAACACCTGCGATGTTGCTGTGTCACTTCTAAGCGGTATAGCGCACCAGGCTATACACTATGTTCGTTCATAAGCGGCGCGGTCGAGGGCACTGCAATAGCAATGTGCAAGCGAGTGCGGCACGGGCTTTCTTTTATTTTTTTATTTTTTACATCTCGCAGGCTTTTTTGAGGGGACAGGAAGAATGATTACGTAGCAATTAAAATTTGAAATCAAATTATGGGGTTTTACACGCGGGAACCACGATATGATCAATAGGCACGCCGTAGTGTGGCACTCCGGAAATTTGGACCGTCTGGATTTCCTTAACGTGCACCTAAATCTAAGTACACGGGTGTTTTCACATTTTGCCACCATCGAAATGTGGCCGCCGTGGCCTACGTAACAGTTAGGAAGTTAGAAAATGCCGAATTGGATTTTTCCTAGAACGCTCTACAAGTTTCTGACTTAAAGTTCTGCCCTAAATACTTGCGAAGTTGGTTAACTAATCTTGATGAATTATAAAATTAGGCAGAAAAAGAATGTGACTTGCTGCATACAATAACCAACCACTTGCATTTGGTCGCGCCCTCCTAGAGTGCATTGGCTCTCTCTCTCTCTCTCTCTCTCTCTCTCTCTCTCTCTCTCTCTCTCTCTCTCTCTCTCTCTCTCTCATAGCTTTAAATCTTGGCTAAAGTTAGCTGAGACACGCCATGCAAATAGCATTTTTCGTCTCAGCTGTATGCGCGACGGTTTGGGAAAATTGGTAACGCACGATACGGCTTAGACGCCGGCACACGTAGAGCTACGTGTGTCTTTGCGTCGAGCGCGCTATGTGTACACCAAACTCAACTTCACCGTAAAAGCAACAATTCGATACAGTGACAGCACCAAGCATCTCAGCCAATAAGTTGTCTCAGCCATTGCGTCGTCCCTCGGAAATCTGACGGATGGTACGACTGTCTCGGTACATTTTGTGGAAGAGAAAAAAGAAGAGACAGTAATGAAATAATCCACACAGCGCACGAAGACAGTAACTTGAAAGAGACAAGACGTGTGCAAGGGCGGAGTGCCATCCCAAAGCCAATTTTTCCCTCGCTCCACGAAGGAAAGTCGCGGTGTCGAAACGCTGGCACGGCGCAGATAGTATTCACAATTTCGCGCCCGTTGCTCTCAGATGAATCACAAAGCTTTTCTTTTTCTTTCCCCTCTCTCTCTGGTGCGGCGCGCCGATGTTTTGTGAGCGACAGCGCGCCATAACGCTCAAAAGCGTAACGGCCTGCGCTGGGCCGGATCGCCCACTCACGATCATATACTGCATCCCTGCACGCGCGGCGAATGACAAGAAGGGTCGTTTCCGCAAAATGGCTGCCTTCGCGAAAACCGGCGCCGCCGTGCTTCCTCCCTCTCTCTCTCTTTCCTTGATTGCTTCTGCTCGTGTGTCCTCGCCCTCCGCGAAGGCCGGCCAACGTCACCAGCGAAGCAAAAGCGCAACGTCGTTATCTTGCGCACTGCATCGTTCACCATTCTCAACCTCGGGTTACCGACGAGCGGGCATAAAGAAAACTTGTCCCGAGCGGGTTTTGGTCGCGGCTGTGCTTTGTCAACCCCTCCTCTTTTTGCGCTTTGTGTACGTATATGCTTCCCTGCTTGTGTTTGTGTGTGCGCGCGGTGGTATGGGCGGGGAGTAATAAGCAGAGGTGGGGGAGGGTAAGTAACATTTCTTTCTTTGTTTTGCGTAGCTTTACCTTCTGCGACGCCTTTTTCTCTCACCTCTAGCGCCACATTCTCCGCTTACCATCTATTGTCGCCTGTGCTCCATCTTCCCACCTCTTCTCCGTCACCAATGGCCGGTGCTCTGCCTTGACCACAGGGGTGGAATCAATCATCCCCTTCCCCTTCGTCTCACCATCACCGTTGCCGGCCACGGTACTTCGCTCTCCACACACTCGCGCGGTCCGGTTACGCCGAAGGGTGTTTCACTGCGCGACACTACTGTGCAGCCAGGGAGCATCCGCTTTCAGGATGGAACAGGAATGTGCGCGTGCGCGCTCCTCCCGTTTGCGCCATTTCCTGTAACCGTTTGTCCTCGCAACAACACTTAAGATTACACGCCAGGCCTGGTAACCGATAAGACATTACGTCAGGAACTGCGAAAGGCGTAACTGCTGCTGCTTGCTCGCCAGCGTAACCCACACGCGGCAAACGCGTGCTGCAGACACTTTCGATGTGCTTTTGGCGTGCCGCTGCACCGTCGCGAACATTTCGCGCAGCGTGTCGACCGCACTCCAAGTACGGCTGAAATATGTTTCTTATAGTTGTCGGTGTAAGTGGTAAGTATGTATTTTTAACCGCCGTAAACGCTGGAATGTATCGCGCGAGACCAAATAGACACCTCAATGTCGAGCGACGCAAGTGTGTCACAAATACGTTTCCTGTAGACACCACTTTAAACTTCAATGGACCAGCCGTACGTGACTGTTCCAAGCCTCTAAGACTGCGGCACGCACGCACGCTCGATCGCTCCGCCGCGCGTTCTTACGAACATAATCCTTAGCAGTGCTCAGCTCAGAGGCCGTTTGTGTTCGTGAAAGCAAGCAACGACGCGGAAAATGCAAGAACGGAATTCGACAAACGGCTCTCTCGCGTGTTGCCTCCTGTAATCCTCTAAGCCTTTTGGTGGCTTATGTATTAAGGTCTTGGGCTTCCCTAGGTCTTAGGTTGTTCTTGAGCACAAAGTGTCAGCTTAGACCTCACCTTTCAGGGAACTTGCTGGCCTTTGAGTGGCGTCTACATTAAAAAAAAAATAAGAAGAGTTTGCGCGCGTGTTGATGAACTGTGCTTAGCAGTGTAAACAAACGCCAACGCTGCTTGCGGATGCGCCAGGTTTAATGCCGGTTTCCCGCCTCCACTATAGCTCATTAACGTCAGGCTCACCGCTCTTAGCCTCAGGCGTTTAGGTTTTCAAACCTAAGAGCCCGACGCTCAGCTGCGCCAGTTTGCATGCCCTGAATTCAGTTTTATTAACACTCCCTGGAGGTGAGGCACTTAGCTAAGTAGCCTCAAGCTAAGTAACTTCTAACGCGGTCTTCGTTCTTTATTTTTCATGAAACTGCCGAGCGCTTGTCTTTGCCTCTCTTCTAGTTTTCCGTCCTTGCCACAAGTCGCGCTGCTACATTTTTGTATAATTCAAGTAAACAGCACAAGATGACAAGGCAACTGACAAGGCAATCATACTCATTCGGAACAATGATTGGGCAGTGTTTCCCACTCTAAACACTCACACTGAACGTTCGCAAAAGGCATTGACGTTAGAATTGTTTGTAAGACAAAATTACAACCAATCATGATGCTGAACATACCATTAGAGAAGGAGGCCAGCCAATGGCAAATAGCACTTACGAACGAAAAGCTTCTTGAATTCGGCCCCAGCTCAGATCGGGTTGTCTACCTGCACGCTTGTGTCTCAAGCGGCTTTACTCCAAGGCACTAGCAGCTTCTTACTTTAATTTACCAAATATGTAGGACTTTACTGAAACCAGACATGACTGCGGCCAAACAAAATATAACTTCAAATGTTATGGTTACGGATATATACAGAAAAAGAAGAAGGCGGACATGAGGTGCAGACACTTCTGTGTGGCTATTGTGCACAATCACAATTATTAATATTATAAGAAAATTTGCACTGCTCCCCACCGGGAGCCTAACCAGGCTGAGGGAGGCTAACCAGGCTGAGTCCGGTTGACTACCCTGAGCTGGGGAATGGAGAAAGGTGACCAAAGTGTGAGTTTACAGCACGCACGCACAGACACACTGAAGCAAAGGCGCAACGTCGTTATCTTGCGCACTGCACCGGCCGCCATGCTCGTTCGGTCCGTCACAAGCGGTCACATACTACAAACTGGTGCATCCCAATAAACGCTGCGGCGCTTTTGCGGCTTTGCACACCGCAGACGCAGAAAATGTAGAGAGTTTACGAAGCTCTTCGTTCGGAAGTGCCCTTTGTCATTGGCCGGTCGCCTTCACTAGCAATACGTCCAGCATCGGGATCGCCTGAAATGTTCTCTTGCGAAGAATTTTAGCGTAAGAACTTTTTTTGTGAATACGGGCGAAGGCCACGGCCCCAGGTAATTCGGCGTGTCCCCACCCGGTCCCGTGTAACTCTCACGCTGCTGTTATGATCACGCTTTGGTAACTAACCGAGCAGTCAACTGTATTTATCGGTTTTGTCGGTAATCCGGTGCAATGCTTTACCTTATGCGATAAACAGCATTGCCATTAATGGGTCTGCCACCACTTAGCCGCGCAATATTAGCGTTTGCATTCGTACGTGTACGCACGTGCCCAAATGAGGAACATTTCAGTAAAGTATGACAGTAACACACGACGCGATACTCCCAGGCTGCCATCAATAGGGAGTCGCTTGCCTTCCTTGGCGCCGAGAATATAGGGCCTGTCAGCTAATGTTAGCCAAGCTACGAAGAAAAGAAAAAGAAAAGATTGAAAATATACGGTGCAAGGTACGATTGTAAGAACTATGGTGTTCGGTCGTCAGAGATCTGACAACATACCGTCGTACGTCGTATAATTATACTTTGCGCCGTGTTTATCAAATATGTTTTTTTTTCGTTTAAGAGCTTGGCTAACGTTAGCTGGAACACACGGCACACATATATGCGGGCATTTATTTATATATGTACGCCCTATCTAAATGGCCTCGAGCGAGTTCTCATTTCTATCCCTGGGTGGATAACAGAAAACCAAATAAAGAACGCTCAGTGTTAGAACAAAGGCACCAGGAAGAATTGCTGTGTACTTCCACAAGGTCATCTCATTAATCGGTTTTTCGTGAGTTGCCTATGCGCGCCCACCGGCCAATTATAATAAATGAAACCCGAAAACCCATCACTAGGACGCCATCCTTCATAATCGGCCGACGCGGCGTAGTTTGGCCGCTGACGGTTCCGGCCGTTCGCGAACCGCAGCAGCGCATAACCGCCACAGCTAGGGGCCTTAACCTTGCCCGGCCACTCCAAGGGGCGCGATTCCTTCCCCACTTCGCTCCGTCTCTCTCCGCACTGCTGCTCGACCCTACTCAATCACGGGAGGCGAGCAAAGGGCAAGGGCCGCCCTGTGAACGTTCACTACTTGTTTATGCATCTTTCTTTCTTTCCTTCTTTCTTTCTTTCTTTCTCTTTCTTTCTCTTTCTTTCTTTCTTTCTTTCTTTCTTTCTTTCACCTGTGTATTAGGGACAGAAAGAAGGAAAGAAATATGAACTCCTTCTCTTCCATATACGCCACCGCGGCTATTGCACTGGCGATGCTGTTGCGCCATTGTGTAGGGTAATTGCCCCTTTTAACTGACGGGCGTTTTGTGATTGGGTGTCTCATCAACTTCATTAACTTAATTCATTTTATTTTGCTAAGAGAAGAAATAAATACACACAATATGTTTACAGCTATAGCCTATGGCCAGTATACACGTCTAAATGCAACACGTCCCAATGCAAGTAACAGTCTTATAAACAATGGAAAGCAACTTGAATCTATCTATCTATCTATCTATCTATCTATCTATCTATCTATCTATCTATCTATCTATCTATCTATCTATCTATCTATCTATCTATCTATCTATCTATCTATCTATCTCAATACGTGAGTTTCCTTTTGCGCCGATCAACAATGTGCCAGGATGTCAGAAAAGTGACGGACGCTTAATAGATAACAAGAAGTAAAAAAAAAAAAGAAGAAAAGTGAAGAAAACGTTAACAACGCTAAGTCACGGCGCCGACGCATGTGACAAGGGCCGGGCAAATAAAGCGGGCGTCGCATTACCGCCGCCAACGATCTGCGAAAGCGAGCGCGAGGCCGTCGGGATTTACCTCGCTTCGACCCGACCATTCATCAGCTCCGCGCCGCGACACCGGACGGAGATAATCCTCGCGGGGATATACCGGAGATGAGGCAGACGCGCGGCCACCGACAGTAGTCCTCCGTTTTCTGATTTCGCGAGTCTTCTCTTGGCGTCTCACTACCGGCGTGTAAAAGTTGAGAAAAAACGTGGCAAAAAATAGACAGACAGATTGCGAAAGACTCGAAACAAAGCGATGGTCGCGCATCCGTGGTGCGTTTCATCTGGGAGACTACCCTGTACTTTGGAACAATCGCCTTGCACGAGATTTACGTTTGACGTAAAGAGCTGCAGTGTGTGCAGCTTTTTCGCCATATCTTCCTTATCTTTACACCGATACACACTGTTCGGTAGAATATAGATAGATAGATAGATAGATAGATAGATAGATAGATAGATAGATAGATAGATAGATAGATAGATAGATAGATAGATAGATAGATAGATAGATAGATAGATAGATAGATAGATAGATAGATAGATAGATAGATAGATAGTGAAATATCTTAAGAATGTTAATCGCATTAAAATGAGAAGTGGAATATGTCGTTCCAAGACACCTCTAGAATGAACGGCCCTGTACACTGTTGCCACCAGGGGTGCGTTGATGTGGGAACTTCATGAACCAGAGTGAGGATCGTGTGCCTTGGCATGCCATTCAGGACGTTTTAGAACATACGTTTATATTTACATCGGCAGGGCGTAGACGAGCTTGTTCCCAGTTCTGCTCGCGGCGTTGCTGATCGAAAGCTGCCTGCTCCTCAGGAGTAAGTATGACGCGTATGACTCACCGAAACTGCGCCATGGGTTCGGAGGAGCGCTGTATAGTGAAGGGCCCCAGGTTAATTTTCACAACCCGCGGTTGTTTAACGTGCACCTATACCCATGACATACACGAGGGCTTTGTTTGCATTCCGCCGGCGTCGGAAGTCGAACCCGAGACTTACTGCTCGGCAGCACAGAGACGTATACCCAATGAGTCACCACGGCCGGTCAGCAAAAACAAAAAGCAAAAAAAGAAAGGATATAGTGCTTTAGGATGTAAAACACAAAGGTAGGTCAGTCTTCCAATTGGTGAGTTAAAAAAAAAAGATAAAGGGAAACGAGCGCGCTGAGCGATAGATTTAACTCATTTCAATGCAAAGTTCACCACTGAAAATGTATTTCATCACTACAGAGACAAAAATCTCGGTATACGAGAAGCGCGAAGAGGCCCTGGTGAGCAAGGTCCCAAGGGAGATGCGAGGGGCAAACCTCTCATAACCATGCTCTACATACACACAGTATCACACCGACTGAAAAAAGAAGCTGCTAGGTATGGCTTACGAGTCGTCCTCACAGCACCACAAAAGCTAAAGGAATTGTGCGAAAAAGTAAACGGACTGACCAGAAAAAACAACACACAGAATGCATGCACTACACACCACGACAAAAGATTTATTGACTGCGCGACGGGAGTGGTCTACAGGATACCTTTGTCATGTTGGGCTGATTACGTGGGCCAAACAGGCAGGTGCGTTTCGTGAACATCGTTAGAACTGCATATGATAAAAGCACCAGGGCACCTAGCCACTCACTGCGTTTCATGCAAGTGCAAGGCTATCTTCCACAAGACGGTGATTCTGCTGAAAAGTAGGAACCAAAGAAAAAGAGAAGTCGTGGAAGCATACATCAAGATGGACCCACAGGCTTCATCTGTCAGCGAGCCGTCTATTTCACTCAGCAATAAAGATATTAGCATAATCACTGACAGTAGAGCGCGTATGTAAACATGGCAGATCACCCCTGCGCATGCGTGTAGGCTATATGTACGATTCGTTTGCTGAAAAATAAACCAGTTGATAGTTTGCGCTCAGCAGGTGTCGTGTGTTGTTTTCTCGCTTAAATCCTGTCCCTTCGTCGCTCTGCGCAACAGTATCAGTTATGTCGAATCATCTAGGCCCCTGCGGAATTTTCCTTAATTACTTAAGGTATTTAGAACGACTATGGTCAATCAAAAGAAGAAAAAATATCGAAACCATTTAGTTACGCGTCAGCGTCTGTGAGGTACGAAAATAGCGCTCACAGCAAGTGTTCCCACTTGAAGCCGCGCCAAGAACCGGATAACCACGTCAAAACATGCCCAAGCAAGCAGCGCTGGATGTCCGAGAATAGCCCGAAGGCAGGCTGCGGGAGGCTTCGCCGAAACAATTCATTTTGAGGGCTCCTCTCTTTCGAGCATCAATATATAATCCCCGAGTATAACGGGAAAGTTTGAACGAGTTGGTGGGTGGGTGATTCGTAGACTATCCCTATACAGGTGCGGAATGTCGATGTTAAGTCATCAAATCATTGCAGATTCACGCGATGGAGAGTGGCCACAGAGCGATAAATTAAGTAAGACGCAAACGCCGAGACGCACAGATTTTTTTAAGGATAAGGAAAGAAACAAGCCGGTATAAAATCGCTAGAAAATTGAAAGATTTGCAATGATACGCAGCCTGTAAAAAAAAATAATAATAATGAAGACTGCGGAAGACCAAAATAAACACTGCGGTAGCAAGGTAGCCAGCCAACGAGAAGCTTAGATGAATTTGCAGAATGCTGCAATAAATTTCCCGGGCTGCTGCCAAAGTGAACAGCTCCAAACGATAGTAAATAGAGAAGGTGTCATCAAAAATGCACAAGATGGCGAAGGTGCAGTTGGTGAAAAAAAATTTGTGCTTGGAGGTGAAGCGGCGGCAAGAGTAAAGAAAGCGATCGAAGGTCTCTTTCTCAATCACAAGAGAAGGAGGAAGGAAAAAGAGTTCATTCACCCAACACTAGTGAAAAGCAACCAAGGAAACTCCTGCAGGTTTTCTTCGTATAGCTTCGTATTATATACTGTCCGATGAATGATAGCCCTTCCCTTTTAATGGAACGTACTTCACCTTGCGGGTTTTGAAGGAATTGGTTTGCCAGAAAAAGTATAGGTGTTGGAGACCGAGAAGCCCGTACGGGTGCAAATGAAAAATTTATGAAGTGGATTTTACAGCGGAAGCTGTTCAGCATCGCCTCGCATTGACGAGAAGAAAGGCATCGGTCCGCCTCCTATGAAAAGCGTAAATGCTGAATATCGACCGAAAATAACAGAGGTGGAGGATACAACGCACTTAAACGATGATTGAATGAACTTTACTTAGGAAGGAGTTGCTCAGTGACCTATGCAGGGCTGCCGGTAGATTGGAATGGATGTATAACAGAGGGACTCTGAGAGTAATGGCGTCTACGTATTCATTTCGGAAGGCACAATATTCAATACTGCAGCGGGTCAGTGCCACGTTGTGTGCATCGCAAAGAAGCTGCACCTGTTTCGATTGGAGGTCGGTGGCCGGAGTGAAAGCCTGCCGCTGTTGCGGTAAATTAAGTCGCACTTGAAGATTACTGCAGTCTACTGACTTTATTTGCTTTATTTCTAACTAACTGCCTCGTGTTTCATGCTTAAATGATGGTATGAACAAACAAATAAACAACAGACATATTCTGGTGCTAAAATATTTGTGTGCTTCAAAAAAATATTTTAATCTGTTCAACTTGCTGATTAAAAGTTATGAAAAGTCTGTATGCAATTAATTGGCACGTCGAGTTGCGCTGCGTAATAACGTCGATAGCTCGACGGATGATAAAAATTACAATCCCCGTCATCTCAAAGTCAGTGGAGCAAGCGCAACTTGCGGTGATCGGTGAAGAGTGAAGTGGTGTCGATAAATACATTAGAAGGGTTATGTTTGAGATCACGAAAATAAACGAAAGTACAAATCGTAAAGGTATGAGGTGATTGGGGAGTAATTGGATTGGATTGGAGACAACTCTATTTATGCCTGATTGGGGAGTAAGGCTCAGTTAAGTTTATGTATATGAACGAACACAACAAAATTCGAAAGGACGATTATTTACGCCATACTGTATAGAATTGAGCAACGCCTATGCCTACGTTTCTTTTCTCTTACTTTTTTTTCCGCTAAACTAAACTAAACTAAAGTACAGACGTACTATATTCAGAGGCAGACGACGCTCGCCAAGAGCAAACTACAACATATAATCAATCTACGGCCATGTCTATGGCACGACGCCTCTAATTCTGGTTCGGCGATGACTGCTTCTGGGAAGAGAGCACGCTTTCCGACCTCTTCAAGCTGCAGTTTGTCACAACGTTGTTTTGGCGCGATGAGAAACGACGGCATCGAAGTCCATCCGGTCCGGCCGCGTGATTCGGCTTGGCGTTTGCTGTCCGCTCCGATTCGACAAGTGCACGCGCTGCGGTGATGCCCGCAGCTCCCGAGCGGGAACTCTAATGCGTGCGCATGCGCAAAGCTCTCGCGCCAGCATCGGAAGTCGGAACGCCGCCCCGACTTCTGCTCGGAGCCGACTGGCCGACCGAGCAAAGCGTGACGGTCCGTACTCTTGCCTTCGTCGTTCGTTAAGGGTCCCATGTCGCAGAAAATTCGGTACCCCGCGTCCGGCGTCTGGCGTCGACCATCTTTTCGGCAAAAGTCCTTTCGAAGCACGCATACCCAACCACTCTTCTACCACCAGAGTTGCTCACACGTTGCATTTCATTCTTTATAAAGTTATTGCTCGGAATGTTGAGAATGACAGCCCACAAACAAATGCCATGTAAAAAAAAAAACTCCGACAGCACATACCTTTCATGTTGGATCTTCTCAGACTGAAACATTAAAAGTACAAAGCACTAACAGGAGATCGGACCACGCAAGAGGTCACGTTTAGACCAGAAAGCTCGCCTTCGTGCGTAGCGTTCGCCGCCAGCGTTCTCCGGTATACATTACGGTTACATAAGCTGCAGCTGCCGGGAAGCGTGAAAAGTGTTCGGGGATATTTGAAAGCTATCGCGTTCCACTCTTAAAGGCGAAGCTTAAGCGTCCCTCATTTTTTTTTTTTTTACACCCAAGCGTACTGCGTGTTCCCTGCATGCCTTCTAATCCTACACGTGCAGACCGCGCATGCGCAGTCAATACCAGCGCAGCACGGCGGCGGCGCGAGCACGCCTCGAGTGTCCGTATATTTGCTATCGGAATAAAAGCCCCCTTCCACTAACAGCCAGTCCGGAACTGGTCCCTCTACCCTCCGTTTCGCAGTATCTCATAGCACTGGAGTTTGAGCTGTATACGAAGAATGCTCTGCGGCTTGAGATAGCGCTCGGAAGCGCTCGTCGCCTGTTCTAGAAAGCGCACGACGCTATGACGGGGAAGGCCACGTGGGTTCGCGCGATCGTGAGTAGCTGACGTCACCCGTACACCTTTGACTTTAGCGCCCTGTTATTTTGAAGCAAAGCTTCCAACATGCGCGCTGGATCGGCATATTTCTTTGTTCATGCGCGCCACCATCTTGGGCTGTTAAACGAAAGACGTCTCACCTAGCGTACAGTTACGTTAAATTTCCGTAGTAGTGAAACCGCGAACGCGTCTGTACAGCCATTTCGGTGCATACGAATCGACCGGCGCATATTGGCTGTTACAGTTATAATACGCGAGTGTTAAAAACCAATCCTACCTCTGGAAACTTAGCGCACAAAAGTGGACAGACACAAACGTAACACAGTTCAATGTGGCGGAACTCCAACGCTTCCGTTTAAAAGTTTACCGGTTTTCGCCATTTACAAACACACATACCGAAAGAAAAGTCAATGGCAGGCTGCAGTATAGTGCACTAACAAAGAACGCCGCAGACTTGCCAGCAGCTTTGGTTCGCACCTATAATTACGGTTAAACTAATTCACCAATTAATTTTGCCAGAAAACTACGCGTGCAAATATGCCGGCGTCTGCTTAAGGCCTCGTCCCTGTTACATTCATTTCAAAGCTCGGAAAAACACGCCCCGTGCATTGAGCGCACGGGAAAACACGCACCTCCTTCCTGGGCGCAAAATCGACTGCAACTATCGCGAGACCAGCAATTTCCTGCGACCACAGGCCTCGGTGACTTGTGAGAAACGGCCTCTATAAAGGACACGTATACGCACGTATATCTCAGGCGAGAGTGTATTGTGCGGACAGTCAATCCAGAACGGAACAAAAGTCGAGAACCTCTTCTCCGTTCTCTCATTCTTCCTTTTTCTTCTCTTTTACTTCTTTAGAAGCTTTCCTTCAGGATGCTCCTCTTGGAGAAGAGGAATCGATTCTCCATAGTTGCCCCCTTCTGTCGCCAGAGAAAGGATCTCACCTTTTGGTTCCGGGCCAGCTTTGCTGGTACTTATTTCTCGTTCCCAGCTTATAGAGTACGGACTGCAAGCCAAATCTCAACGGCGCGAAGGTATGCCGAATTTTAAAATGCCACCCTCTCTTAAAAGGAGCCGAGTCAGAACTATTTCTCTCGTTTTTCTTTTTCCGAGATAAGCTCTCACGAAGCAAGGAATAAGAAAGAATTCTCATTACGCATATCATGGGATCAAGAAGTGGCGGACCCGCACACGATAATTAATTCGTGCGCTATACTGGGCCTCTTACGAGTAAAGCTACGAAGTTTAGTTGTAAAATGTTATCGAATGAAACACAAAACGAGCGAATAATTAGTGGGAGAAACCTATTCACATTTAATATTGAGATGCATGACACCGTCACTATACGACACCACCATGCTAAAGCTTAGTTGACAGCTTGCTTGCTATCTTGCTTTCTTGCCTACTTTTCTTAATATTTCCATCCCATTTTCCCTTTCACCAATGTAGAGTAGCCAACCGGACTCAGTCCTGGTTAACCTCCCTGCCTTTCATTTATCCTTTCTCTCTCTCTCTGCTTGAATTTTCTTATCCTGCTGTCGCTCTCTTTTACCTTTTTTTTTCCTGCAGCGGGTTTTAGCTACCAGGTTACGCTACGCGATCCTCGTTTGAACCGCACATCTTGGACAGGATCCTGGACCAACCCATCTTGGACAAACCCAAGAACAAGCAAACAAACGCACGTACAAACTACACATCTTTGTAAAACAAACAGAAATATCTGCTCCAATATATTTATTACGAAAAGATGCCACTTCGCGCGCAATCAAAATAAAAAAGAAAGAGAGAGGGGGAACGTAATATCCCAGATCCAATGCACATTTAGAGAGGCAATAGTGACTGTGTACTATATAAGTAACGAGACAAACAGCAGGAGAACGCGAAATGAAAGTTTCTCCCAGACGGCAAACTCGATATTGATTCCTCCTACGTATGCGACATCAGGATAAGGGAAACTATGAAACAACAACAAAAAAAAGGAATTCGACGAGGCAATTCGATACCCGCCGGTTTTGCGTAATGCTCTATCGACTAAACTGCGAAAGACGCACAAGAACAACACTCCAACAGAGCAAATTAAATGCTTGCCATTCACGAAAAATAAGAGAGAAATACTCGACGATGGCCGCATGTATAGCGTGCTAGGAAATTGCTCTTTCGGATTTCGGAATGGTGACCGAAGAAACCTCCCTGCTGACTCTGAGCCCTATATGCTAAGCCTACGATGAAGTTCGCATTCAAATAGGAATAATGGTGTCTTTCTCTTTTCCAGGTTTTCCTTTCTTTCTTTTTTTCTTTTAAATGCTATAGCATTTATAGCAAATGGCTAATAGCAAATGGCTAAAAGTTCTGTATATATACAGAACTTTTAGCCATTTCCTGAGGCAGATGGCATTACCTTAACCCTTGATCCGATTTAATTGAGGAGACGGACGTTACTACATCAAAATGCGTAATCGACTAATTATCAGAACTGCGCCGATTAAGCTTATAACGAATTACTTCAGACCACATATTCCAATACACGAATTGTAGCGGGTGAAATTGCAAGACGTATCCACGGAACTCGTTCTTAAGATTACACCGGTTTCGAGATATGCGCTCGTCAAACTTGCGGTATGAGGAATGCACTGTTCCACTTCTTTCTCTTCTTTTTTTTTCTTTTTAAGTAAGCGGCATTTTAAACACTGAACCCAAGTATAACTGGGAAGCTAATGTGTTTCGTTGGAATGGGCGCACACTTTGACAATCATTATCTCAAAACTGGTGTCATCCCAAGAATTCGTTCCAAGTAGATACGCCTTGCGAACTTACCGGCCGCATACAATTCGTAAATTGCAATAGTCGTCGTGTAGTAACCTGTTAAACGGGTAGTAAAAGTCTGTTAGCCAGTCAGTTACGCATGAAAATTTCTCATGCAAGTAATATCTACCTCTTCGAGTAATACACCTCAAGAACTAGAACTGTGCTGTCTGTCAAGGGCGATTTTAAAAAGGCCTGTATTGTTCAAAACGCACACACACAAGCGCTCACACGAATGATTTATTTATTTATTTATTTATTTATTTATTTATTTATTTTGCTTTCATGTATCCACCTGGAAGCCCTAGGACATATAGTAGATCCCTTGGAATACAAACCGTTGCGACAGCCGAGCGGCTATGCCGTTGCGCTGCTGTCGCGGGTTCGATCCTCGTCACGTCGCAGAACCCCGGTCAGTCAGAATTTATCCGGAGCCCACCGCGATGGCATTCCTCGCAATGAGAGCGCGGTTTCTGCCCGCAAAACCCCGAAGTTGAATTAATTTTTTTCTCTCGTTATACATTGGCGGGAATGTTACGGCGACACAAAAAAACGGCGTTCGCTTTTGGACCCCCCAACAGCGATCCCGCGTTCCCGCCTGCTCCTTGCACTGCCAAAGCTATTCGCACTACCGTGGACGATTGGAAACCGAGCTGAAAACATTAAACAACAGCACATTCGGGAGACTACGCTTGAGGTAGGGAACGTAGCGGCGAGGTTGACTTGAACCTTCTCACAGCTGCAGTCGCTGACGTCGGCTAACCTCAGTCGCAGCTCCCGATGTGCGCCCCCCCCCCTTAGCGTTCTCTCTCTCTCTTCTAGTTTTCCCTCTTCCAATTCCTTTATCCGCATTTCTGTGCGGAAACAAACCGGACGCAGGTATACGGTGAACGTTTCGAGGTTTTCCATTCCCCTCTCTCCGTCTCGCGTTGGCACAACGCCGACGTGTGACGCGTCATTCGCACTGTGGGAAAACGAACGTCACCTTCTTCGCGAAGCTGAATCAACGGTACTCTTGCCTCTTTGACGTTCGTGTTTCAATCGCCCCGTTCGCGCTTCGTTTGTCGACGCATGGCCCGTCAACTCGTCCCCATCGGAGGATCCGCGACACCTTCCGCCGACTCAAGTGTTCCGCTGCTTCCCACCCGCTGCAGCCGACACAACGAACACGCTTTCGCCCGATGCAGCACAGCGGCAAGCGCGGTATTCGTTAAGTAATGCGCTGCCTCGCTACAGGTTCTTTCGTGATTACTACCTTTACCGATCGGCCGGCGAACGCGTTCGGATCAATCGCGCTAGGAAACGCATCAGCAGCGGTGTTAGACAAATGGTTAGCGCACATCCCGAGGCCGCAAGACGCGCGACCGAAGGAACGCAGGAATCGGTGAACAAAGGACGCGCGCAGCGACGCGATGACGTCCGGCCACGAATGCGCAAAGGGCTTGCCTTACGTGAGTGCCATTCGCCTTACGTGAGTGCCATTCGTGATTCGCTATGCAGCGCCCGGGCGATCGCCTCGCTGCCGCTTCGTCTAAAGCCCCGTGGTCGACGCGCTTCCGACAGCTTTGCTCTGCAGCGGAAAGCGTCACGTGGGGGCTTTTCTATCGAGGCTTTACCCTCGACAGCCTCTAACTTTGGACGGCATTCTCGCGTCGGCAGATCACGAGGCGCGCCGCCTACTTATGAGAAGCTCCACGAATATATAGTGAGAACAGGCACGGGGGGTCAAATTCAAGAAGCCTTCTTCTTTTGTGTACTAACCGCCTTTCTTTTTGCGTGTGTGTGTGCGTGGCCGCCATCGCTGAAAATATGCAGTCTAACCGAGTTAGTCGTGTTTGAATCGCACCGCTGGTACGAGTTGTTGGGAACTCGGCGCTGACGCCCGCGGTTGTACCTGGGTCGCAAGCCCCAAGGGTAGCGTTGGCCTGGCGGCCTGGGGTACAACTGGAAGCATCCGAAGGTCCCGGCAAAGCATGAGTCGACTGGTAACAACAAAACAACTTGTTTATTTTAACATCGCAAAGAGTTGGCGGTCAGGTTGACCGAAGTAGAGAGACGGGAGAGCACTTTACTCAACAGAAGAAATCGGAGCCCTCCTTTTGGCGTCCGGGGGCAGCTGTTTTTATACTCTCGCAGTTGAGGGCAAGAAGGAACCCCTCAATAGACGAGCACGTGATTGTACAATGGGCTAAGGTGACGCACACTGCCGCCGGTCGGGCACAAAGACTGGAAGGAGAGGGTGACCCCCTGCTGTCGCATCGCCTGGTTCGGGCACAATGACTGGAAGGAGAGGGTGACCCCTGCGGTCGCATCGCCTGGTTCGGGCACAATGACTGGAAGGAGAGGGTGACCCCTGCTGTCGCATCGCCTGGTTCGGGCACAATGGCACATACACTCACACACGCACATGAAGACACGTGGCATCGGAACATGCCTGGAAACGCCTGGAAACGCCTGGCGGGGAGCGTTGCGGCGACGCCGAACGGGCCAAAATGTCTGCCGCCCCGCCGCAGTCGCGCCTGGAAACGCCTGGAAACGCCTGGCGGGGAGCGTTGCGGCGACGCCGAACGGGCCAAAATGTCTGCCGCCCCGCCGCAGTCGCGCCGGCAAAACCGCGTGTCGCAGGCGAAACGCAACAGACCGCCCCGCCGGGGGAAGGAGATCCCGATGGACAGGGGACTGCATCCGCTGTCCGGAGGGATGTCGCTCGATGATGCTCATAACCGAAGTCGGGCGTCCCTCGACGTTTCTTGAGCGCAGCGCACAGAGAAGGCCTCGTTCTCTCGTTCAGGTTCGCACGGGACACTGCAAAGTGACTTCGGGAGAGTTCACATTTTTGTTCTCGTTCCCGGCAAGCGTTAGAACTACGCTGAAACTCAACCGCTCAGTCAGCAAGCACGGCACAACCCTCACTAAGCCCTGCCAGGCTCTTTCCCCTTTTTATACCACTGCCTAGTTCCTTACAGTAGTCTAGCATCACTCAGAACGCGTCCACAAATTGGAAAATTGCACTAGAAAGCATATCATCACTTTGAAACACTAAACAAAAGCAATATGTTAAAAAAAATCCTGCCTCAGGAAGAAAAACATCAGTAACCAACAATTTTGAGGCTGATTCCTACGTTAGGGGCTTCGACTTAAGCCATCGGCGTTACCGTTGAGACTCCCCTTTTTGTAACGCACCTCAAAGGAATATTGTTGTAAAGCGAGGCTCCAGCGCAGGAGGCGGCCATTTTTGGGAGAGATGGTCTGCAGCCATTGGAGAGGGCAGTGATCCGTCTCAATGATAAACCTCGAGCCGGCTAGATAGCATGACAATTTCTGAACGGCCCACACGAGACATGCACACTCTTTCTCGGTGGCGCTATACGCCTGCTCACGACTGGTCAGCTTACGACTAGCATACAGGACGGGGTGTTCTACTTCTCCCTTTTCCCGTTGGCACAGTACAACGCCCATGCCTCGCTCACTAGCATCGCACTGAACAATGAACCCTTTTGTATAGTCTGGCGATCGTAGCACAGGCTGGCTTGTTAGGGCACTCTTTAGGGCGCTAAAAGCTCTTTCCTTTGTCTCGTCCCAGACGACTGTTTGAGGCTCTGTTTTTCTTAGAGCATCCGTCAGGGGAGCCGCGATATCAGAGTACCTGGGGATGTACCTCTGATAGTAGCCGGCGACACCTAAGAACGACCGAATATCGGTCTTCGTGCGCGGTTGCGGAAAGTCTCGCACAGCGGCCACTTTTATTTCAGAGGGGCGGCGACGACCCTGACCAATCACGTGACCGAGGTAGACAACCTCGGCCTGTGCTAACTGGCACTTAGGAGCCTTTACTGTCAAGCCCGCTTCGCGCAGGCGGGTTAGCACTGCCCGCAAGTGTGCCATATGCTCAGACCAGGATGCGGAGAATATCGCTACGTCGTCTAGATACGGTAAAGCGAATTCTTGCTGTCCCCGCAACACTTTATCCATGAGGCTTGAAAAACAGTATGGCGCGTTCTTCAAACCAAAACTCAACACTTTAGGACGGAATGTTCCCATTGGTGAAATGAACGCCGCATACCTACTAGCCTCTTCTGTAAGTGGAACCTGCCAATAACCCCTGACAAGATCTAGGGTGGAAATAAACTGAGCGCTACTAACTTTCTCAAGGCGCTCCTCGATGTTAGGGATCGGATAAATTTGATCCTTAGTGATGGAATTAAGCCTGCGGTAGTCGACGCAAGGACGAGGTTCCTTGCCCGGTACCTCAACTAAAATCAAAGGGGAGGTATAATCACTCTCACCTGCCTCAATAACACCGAGCTGTAGCATTTTCTTTACCTCAGCCTCCATAATATCGCTCTGGCGGGGTGACACCCGATACGCCTTGGATCGTACTGGCTCTGGGGAGGTAAGTTCTATATCATGAGTAAGTACAGAAGTCCTACCAGGCCTCTCAGAGAACAGACCTTGAAACTCTTGTAATAGCCGGTGTAGTTCGGTTTTCTGCTCGGGCGACAGCGGTGCTTTACTGATAAGGTCACTAATGACTTGACCGGTGTCTTCCCTGTTCGTCACTGAGCCTAGTCCCGGAAGCTCGACCGGAAGCTCTTCAGGAACGTTTACCATCATGCACACCACTGCTTCCCTTTGTCTATAAGGTTTGAGCAGATTACAGTGGTAAACTTGCTGTGCTTTCCGCTTTCCTGGCAGACTTACCACGTAGTTAACGTCCGACAGTTTCTGAACAATTCGTGCTGGGCCCTCCCACTGCACGTCTAGTTTGTTGTTTAGCGATGTGCGCAATATCATGACCTCATCGCCCACCTCAAAACGACGGGCCCTGGCTGTCCGATCATAATAAACCTTGGCCCTCTGCTGGGCCTTTGTCATTGCTTCACCTGACAACTCCTGTGCCCTTCTTAAGCGTTCGAGGAGCTTAAGTACGTACTCCACCACGACTGGGTCGTCGCCCCTGCCTTCCCATGATTCTCGAAGCATGCGAAGCGGAGACCGAAGCGAGCGACCGTACACCAGTTCAGCTGGCGAAAACCCCGTAGCCGCATGCGGCGCGGTCCTTAAAGCAAACATCACCCCAGGCAGACACAGCTCCCAGTCAGTTCGATGTTCAAAACACAACGCTCTCAACACGCGCTTCATGACGGAGTGGAGCTTCTCAACGGAATTCGACTGTGGGTGGTACACTGAGCTGTGTAGCAGCTTTACCCCACACCTTTCGAGAAAAGTTGTCGTCAAAGCGCTAGTAAACACTGTGCCCTGATCTGATTGGATTTCCGCAGGAAAACCAACTCGCGCAAATATGGACAGTAGTGCATTAACTATCTCAACTGAGCTGAGTTCTTTAAGCGGCACTGCTTCAGGGAACTTTGTCGCTGGGCAGATCACAGTCAAAATGTGTCTGTACCCCGTGGCTGTTACCGGCAGAGGTCCCACTGTATCAATAACGAGCCGTCTAAAAGGCTCCGTAATGATAGGTACCAATTTCAACGGCGCCCTCGATTTGTCCCCTGGTTTGCCCACCCGCTCACAGGTGTCACATGACCTCACGAAGTGGTCCGCGTCCCGAAAACACCCTGGCCAATAGTACTCTTGCAAGAGACGGTCCTTAGTTTTCTTAACTCCTAGGTGTCCGGACCACGAACCCCCGTGTGACAAGCGCAACAGATCCTGACGATAGCATTGAGGCACGATCAGCTGATCGAACTCCACTCCTCGGCGGTCTAGATACTTCCGGTACAGGACTCCACCTCTTTCCACAAACCGCGCAGTTTTCCTGGCGATACCTTCTTTGACATTGCAGCGTATGTTTTCTAGGCTACCATCCTTCTTTTGCTCGGCTATCAAAGCCGACCGGCTGACTTTTAGCAACCTATCAAGTCCGTCTGACGTAGGCGCGATGAGCAAATCAGTAGATAGCTCTTCTAACTTTCCCGTGTCGGGCGTTTCCTCTCCAGTATCTGGCGCCTTTAACGTTACAGACTCAAGTTTATTCAGTTCGGGCGTGCTCTGAATATCAGCTTGCTGCGCCTCTGACCCTTTTTCGTTGTTTGATAACGTTGGCCCCGCAACTACCGCCTTTGCAGCGAGCTCCCGAACCTTCGATCTGGTTAAGGCCTGAACGCTAGCTTCACCAAACAAAAGCCCCTTCTCGCGCAGGAGGTGATCGGACCTGTTTGAAAATAGGTACGGGTACTGGGGGGGCAGCATAGATGACACTGCCGCCTCTGTCTCAAGCGCTCCGAAAGGTCCTTCAATAAGCACCTTTGCTACTGGCAGACACACGCTATGAGCTTCCACGGCTTGCTTGATTCACGCGCACTCGCCCGTGAACATATGGGGTTCTACGTAAGACGGGTGAACTACATCCATCGTAGCTGCGGAATCGCGAAGCACTCGGCACTCTTTCCCGTTCACGAGGAGGTCTCGCATGTAAGGCTCGAGAAGCTTCATGTTCTCGTCAGTGCTGCCTATTGAAAAAAACACAACTTTTGGTGTTGTTTCCGGACACTGCGCCGAAAAGTGACCCGGCTTCTGGCACGTATAACACAAGCGCGCTTGCCTCATCTCGAACCGCTTTCTGCGCTCGGCTTCGGCTGCCGCCGTCTCTTTACGTTTGGTCGGACTGCTTTCACTCGCATCCTCACTACGCGTGTCCCTCTTTAATCTCATGGGCGTGAACTTCGGCCTCTCAAACTTCGAGCCAAATTCACCCTTTTGACCGTCCTTAGCTCCGCGAGCCCGACGCGTCACAAACTCCTCGGCTAGCTCAGCGGCTTTAGCCACCGTACAAACGTCTGGCCTATCCAAGACCCAGTACCGCACGTTCTCCGGTAACCGACTATAAAACTGTTCTAGCCCGAAACACTGCAGAACTTTATCGTGGTCACCAAACGCTTTCTCTTCTTTGAGCCACTCCTGCATGTTCGACATAAGCCTATACGCAAACTCTGTGTATGACTCACTTCTGCTTTTCTCATTTTCCCGAAACTTCCGACGGAACGCCTCCGCAGACAGCCGGTACTTTTTTAGAAGACTCGATTTCACTGTGTCGAAATCCTCTGCCTCCTCTCTATCCAAGCGAGCGACTACGTCGGCCGCCTCGCCGGGTAACAAAGTGAGCAAGCGCTGTGGCCACGTTTCCCGAGAGAACCCCTGCTTCTCGCACGTTCGCTCAAAGTTAACCAGGAACAAACCAATGTCCTCTCCAAGCTTAAACGGCCGCATCAGGTGAGTCATTTTGAACAATACGCGTTCTCCTGCACCGTGTGCCTGACTTCCATTACGAGCGCGTTCGATCTCTATCTCAAGACGCTTCATTTCCAAAGCGTGTTGACGGTCACGCTCTTGTTGCTCTCGCTCTTTCTGTTCTTTACTTTCGCGCTCCTGTCTTTTTGCCGTCTCCCTTTCCTCAATGGTCTCAAGGCATTCCGACAGCTCGTCATCCTCAGCTTCTAACTCAAGAATAGCCTTTAGCAGTTCTGGTTTTCTGAGTTTGTCCGAGACATCCAGACCCAACTCTCTTGCAAGCTCCAGCAATTTCGGTTTGCGCAACGACTTCAAATCCATGGCTGCTCTGAATGCTGCTTTCTCTACTGCCTATTATTGTCTTGCCACAATCTAACCCGGCAGCAACGACAACCACAATTACCAGCTCTGTTTCTGACACTAACAAAAGCCTGGCAAAGCTCAGAAGAAGAAAGTCCCGCACTCACCAAACCTCGCAGCCAAGAGTTCAGCGCAGTCGTTCCGCTGCAGGCAACCAGTCATCACACAGGGCTCGTTGCACTGCTCCCGGATCGTTGTTGAGCTGCTCAGCATACAGTCAACTGCATCTCTTCGCTGCTGGCCTCCGTTGTCGCGATCTCACCGCTGGCAGACAGTTGTTTGGAGTCGGAGGCGATCTCACCGCTGGCAACCAGATGTTTGAATCGCACCGCTGGTACGAGTTGTTGGGAACTCGGCGCTGACGCCCGCGGTTGTACCTGGGTCGCAAGCCCCAAGGGTAGCGTTGGCCTGGCGGCCTGGGGTACAACTGGAAGCATCCGAAGGTCCCGGCAAAGCATGAGTCGACTGGTAACAACAAAACAACTTGTTTATTTTAACATCGCAAAGAGTTGGCGGTCAGGTTGACCGAAGTAGAGAGACGGGAGAGCACTTTACTCAACAGAAGAAATCGGAGCCCTCCTTTTGGCGTCCGGGGGCAGCTGTTTTTATACTCTCGCAGTTGAGGGCAAGAAGGAACCCCTCAATAGACGAGCACGTGATTGTACAATGGGCTAAGGTGACGCACACTGCCGCCGGTCGGGCACAAAGACTGGAAGGAGAGGGTGACCCCCTGCTGTCGCATCGCCTGGTTCGGGCACAATGACTGGAAGGAGAGGGTGACCCCTGCGGTCGCATCGCCTGGTTCGGGCACAATGACTGGAAGGAGAGGGTGACCCCTGCTGTCGCATCGCCTGGTTCGGGCACAATGGCACATACACTCACACACGCACATGAAGACACGTGGCATCGGAACATGCCTGGAAACGCCTGGAAACGCCTGGCGGGGAGCGTTGCGGCGACGCCGAACGGGCCAAAATGTCTGCCGCCCCGCCGCAGTCGCGCCTGGAAACGCCTGGAAACGCCTGGCGGGGAGCGTTGCGGCGACGCCGAACGGGCCAAAATGTCTGCCGCCCCGCCGCAGTCGCGCCGGCAAAACCGCGTGTCGCAGGCGAAACGCAACAGTCGATAACTGACGTTACGAACAGTACTATAAGCGGTCGATCTGCTTTGTAATGAAGGGCGGTGACAAACTATGGCAATTTCATAACGATGTCACGGAGGGGACTTACACACACGAAGTCGCTTTCCTACGAGTGAGAGAGACAGCTTACACACACTTAGAAGCGTTTTCCTATGTATTTGTATACTTGTCACTTCCCCTTTTCAAACCTGTCGCGAGTGACAGTACGCCAGGGTGTACGCCCGTGTGTACCTGTACTTATGAGCCAGTATAGCTGCATAAGAGACGGAGGAAGAGAGAGAGAGTTATTGAGCGATCGAGCGCCCTGGCGCCCCATATTCCATTCCACAGCATCCTGCATAAGCACTCTCGGCACAGCAGAGAGTGCCCGCTCGACATGACGTGACACAACCAGTCAGGCGTAAGCCCAGCAAGAACAGCCTTCACTACCGGCAGAAAGCCGTACGTTCGCCTTCGACTGCCGCTGCTTTCTCTCTGTGGAGCAACATTCCCGCTAAATGGACGAGCAACCAGCACATCATCAGCGGTGGAGGGGGTGGGGTGGGGGGTAGTGTCCAGCGGAAGCCTAGCCCCCACCGCCGCCGCGGTGCCTGCATTGTTCGGGCGTAATGAGCAACACCGGCCACGCCGAGCCGGAGCGTGCACGCGCCCTGTATTGACCGCGCCCCGTCGCACGCCGCGGATGACGTAGCCGCGCGGCCATCGCGCGGCGTCCGGTCGATGGTTGTGGGCCCCTTCTCGCGACACAGCCGCTCGCTGTGCGATCCAGCCGGGCACGTGGACACCACGAGCTGGACGACTCACTCACACGCGCACTCCTTCGATACAGTTCTGCTCGTGGATAATAGCAATAATAATAGTAATTGGAGGACGCTTGAGCTTCGCCTTTAAGAGCGGAACGCGATAGCATTCAAAGACCCCTGCCTGCTTCTCACGCTTCCCGGCGACTGCAGCTTATGTAACCTTAATGTGTACCGGGAAACGCTGGCGGCAAACGCTGCGCACGAAGGCGACCCTTCTGGTGGAAACGTGACCATTTACGTGGCCCGATCCCGGAGGTAGCGCACAGCCGCGCTAAAGCTCAAATGGCAGCTGGAAAATGGGTTTGTCTTTGGGTTTCCGCATAATAGAATTATGTTCTATCGCATATTCAAATTACAATCCGACGCTATCAATCCTGTAGGTTATGTTGTGCAAGTCGTACTTTACGCATTTTCTGACGCATTTTAATTTGGAAAATTCAATCAGTTACGTAACGCCTATGGGACACGCGGGAGGCCTAGCATGGATCGGGACGTTTTTTTCTCTCCTGGACGACGACGCCGACACCGGATTTTCTGCAACACGGTTATTTTAACGCGATAGCGTTAATAACAAACCAAATGTTCATTATAGTACCCAGGAACAGCTATGTAGCCTTCCTGCTGGTGTACTTAAAAAATAATATGCCAGACAAAATGTACAGGGAAGGCAAATGTGGTAGACTGAACACTGTGAGATAGAGAAACAAATAGGGACACACAAAACGAGAGGGCGGGTCTAAAAGGGAATTAATCGTACAACTCGTTATCAACATGCACACAAAACACAGGAAACGAACTCCTGAAATATGTCAACGCAGGCAGAACTGATGCCCGGTAAGTGCCAGGAGCAAGCCCGTAAGGAACTCAAGAGCGCACCGAATTAAATTGCGCCCTCTGAATCACGTGCGTGCACCGACCCGCTTTGAAGTTAGTCGCTCAGCGCAGTGCTGCGCAGTCTCCACCATCTTGGGATCACCAAACATTGCGGCGCGACAACCTTGCCGCTGCATTTTTGCGCGATGCCAGCCGCTCATTCATTTCAGTACCGTGAACAGAAACACACAAAAAGCGAGCGCTCAAGTTTGACGTGTACTCGGTGGGGCGTACTTACGTTGAATGAAGTGGGATACCGTAGGAAGGATGCGCTATAGAAGGCACTGACTGTGTGACCGGGGCAAGCAAGGACACATATCGGAAGCGCTGTGACGTATCTCCCAGTATGCCTCGCCTCCCGGCCTTGTAGCGCCCTTCCCGCACGCTGTATATATGTTATATATTACCAGCTCGCCCAAGAAACAGTACGCCTAAAGTGGAACACACGCAGGGAGCAAAAAAAAGGAAATGAAATTTTAAGCCCGCCGAGATAACTATGCCTATGTAGTTACGAGAATGAGCTTAGTCATTGAAGCACAGTTGCTTTAACCGAGGTCAAAGATTCAATTTGCATAATCCAGAGAGGCGTCCGTCGTTCGTGATAAATTCGATTCTTGCGATTCCGAATTCGTGACCAGAATTCGCCATATGCGGAGAGAGGGAGAAAAGTTTAACGATATGGCAGGCAGAGAGATCATGCAGAGTCCGCGACACGTTGAGCTTCAAGCTGTATGACAGTTTTATCGCTCTCTTTCCGATTCTTTGCATTTATCAAACCAGAACATCGAAAACGTTCTAAGCGAAAAACGAAGAGGCCGAAGTATCTTCTGTTAAAAAAGTACACGTACTTGTTCGCCCGCTTCTGATTCCAAGTTCAAGTTTTGTAAAACGAAAAAAGGAAAGTAATAAAAAAATGAAAGAAAGAAAAACCACTCTCCAGGGGAAATGCTCGATACCGCCATGGAGTGCGCATCACGCGTCTCAGAATATCCAGCCTGGCAAGCTGCGGGCATTCGGACTGCACACCTAAAGAATCACTACAGGTAACTCTCTCTCTCTCTCTCTCTCTCTCTCTCTCTCTCTCTCTCTATCTATCTATCTATCTATCTATCTATCTATCTATCTATCTATCTATCTATCTATCTATCTATCTATCTCTCTCTCTCTCTCTCCCTGTGCGAGGGAGAGGGGAGGCAATAACGGAAGTGTGTTCAATGTACGCAAGTTCGTTTCCTTTGTTCTGTCAAGTTCTTGTACCAGGGTGCCCGAAAGACAAGTTCCCGTATGGAGAATCAAGAAAAGGAGCGTCTCTATAATACGGTCAGCAAGTTCAATAGCGCGCGCTTTCGCTACTTCAGACGGCCGCCACGGCGGGTTTGGTTAACGGAACCAGAAACCGAGAAACAAGTGAAACTCGATGTGCACGAGACACATGTGCGCCGACCGACCACGGCGTTCACGTCCCAACGAAAGCACAGGGCACGAAATAAAATACTGCCGCATTATGTGTACCATTACGTTTCTCGTGTGGCTCATATACGTTATAAAGTCGCTAGGAGCTCTCGGCTTCGTCGTGGTGCGGACGAGCACATCTAACCGGAAACTCTGGGCAACACCTGAGGCATCAGCACAGTGCACCGACTGCGGCAATGGTCCGTCGAGGAATTCTATTCCTCGGTGAATAGGCACAAACATCGGCAAAGGCTATACCTTGCAATGACGCGCTGTCGGTGAGGGTTTTATACGTGACGACAGCACAGACAAGACGAGGCTGTCACAGGAATATGGAGACTTCAATTGAATAACGGTGGGCGAACAATGGCAGTGTCAGCCGTGTCGAAACGTTGGCCCTGGGCTAAGGCTTGCCGTGTTCAACCCACTGACATGCGCACGGTTCAATACGCAGTTTAATGGACCAGATGTCAAAGCACGCTAGCTGAGCTGCCGCCCAGCATAGACCCAGTTTAATTTTACCTCAAGTTTTACGCAAGCAGTTACGTAAACAGAGGTACACTCGTGAGCAAAAGCATACGGAGCAGGGATTGCGCGTTAAAGCCGCTTTTTTCTTCTGCATGTTAATGCTACTTGACATCGAGGACCGCAGTCCATATGTGGAATTGCGAACTTTGCAGTATGGTCGTCAATTTCTGTTTATGCATGATAATTACGAAGAAATTTAGTTTTTTTTCTGTGACCCTGGGTGTACGGAGCCGAGAGCTCCAGAAGCTTGTAAGCACGCAAAAGTGGGAAACCCTCCTGGACAGCTCTGCTCCGGAAGTACGAGTCCTGGTCACGACATGACCCCAAGCACTGACTCAGGGCCATCTGGTGGGGTCGCAAAACCTATCACCCCCAGTACCGATAATACAGCTTTCTGACTTACTGACTGGGACGGAAGTGTATGGTGTCTCCGACCAACCTTGAACGTCAGCTAAAGTATACAAGGCTTCCTATGCTGATTTACAATGTTGTCCCACTGTCTGAGGCAACAAGATTTAGAAGAGCTGTAGTTCAAACGAAAAGCGACGTGCTATTTGCGTTGCTTCTCAATAGGCGTCCGGTGCTTGTCTGAGTAATGCCGTACAGGGTGGCTGCAAGCCCAGCTAGATTGGGGCACGACAACGCTCTGATTTATGCGTCTTAGTGTCTTAGTTGAGGATCGTCGCCACCATCATCATAATCATCATAACCATAGTTATCGTAGATGTGTCGGTCTCTCCAAGGGCCAAAAAATAAATAGAAAACAGCCACATAAAGACGCCCGCGTCCCGATTTCCTCAGCGTTCTATTGTTGGTCATAAAGACGGTAAATGAAGATATAAAATCACCTGCGCACCCTATCGGTTTAGGATAAGACTTAAGAGAAAAAACTAAGCGAAAAGCACTCTCCAGTAGCCCGCCCCGGGAAATGCTAGGGTAAATGAAGTCAGTAAATGGGAGCGTAGCGGTGAAAAAAAAAAAGAAGAATGTTGATATAGAAGAAACTTGACACGAGAATTTCTCCTTGTTAAATGCACTGAGCCAACGCGTTTCTCGTGGGCTCGCGTCAAAATTCAAATCGCATGCAGAGTATATTTTAGAGGAGCATAGCCGAACAAACACCGTATTCCTTCACTTGATATTTCTGCCCTCACTTGCGTACGCTTCGCTTGCTGCCACTTCCTCGGTTCACGTGAACATCCAGGAGCGGTGGCATTTTTTTTTTTTCAATCACGCATTCGCTATGAAAGTTGACTCAGGGGAGGGATCAAAGTGAAATCCAGCGAAAATCGAAAACAGGGCATAAAGCGGGAACCGTCAAACCAAAGGTATGTACAAGTACTGTAGAAGAAACAAAAAAAAACGAAAACGTAAACCCTGGGAAACGCCCGAAACTCCGGTAATGCGAACCTCGACTAGAGAGAAGGGGAAAAAAAAGAAGAAAATAAAGGGCACGGTGGGGAGTAGAATCAGCCGCGCGCTTGTATCGAAGCGAGAGAGCTCCAAAAAGGCAAACCGATCGAACAGCCCTCATAGCGTACAAGCCGCAAACGCGGCTGCCCCCCGCCAAACAGAAAAGGCTCGAACAACCTGCGCTCCTTCCCGCAAGTTTCGTTTCGTTTCGTTTGGCCCGTTCGTTCATTGGCTGTTTTCCTTCCCTCAAACGTAGCGTTCTTATTCTATTTATTTATTTTTTTTTTTTTACGGTTTTGTATAGTATAGCGCACCATGGCTGGTCGGCAGAGAACGACAATGCGAGCGTGGTGCCACGTTGACGCCACGAAACGTCGAGGCCCTCCAATACCTGCCAGTCTCGGCGTCGGAGCCCCATCGCACTTTCATCTCTTTCCGGCTCACAACGGGACACGGCCCCGATCACGCCACCCTTTTGTATAGCAGAGTCCCGTCGCCGTCGGCACCGCACGCACAATGCGCGGCTAAAGAAGGACCGCCACGCCGAGCAGCGGTCCGAAACGCATTCCGCGGTATATCTCTCGACCTGCGCGTATATAGACCACGGGGCGGCACGAAAACTGCGCGGCCGGCTAGGCGGGCGAGCAAGGAAAGCAGGGCCGAGACCGAGATGCATAATGAAGCACCGAGGGCAGGTGGCCGCCTCCTGTTTATTACCGAGTCCGCTAGCGACAAGGTCCTTCTTGGCTGTGCTGATGAGCTGCCCCTTCGCGTTTCTACTCACTTTTTTTTCCCCTTTCTTTGACGGATTTCCGTGCGCTGGAAGCAGACCTGGAAATGTAGTCGGGACGCTATAAACCCTTTCTGAGGTGTACACGTGACCACCTGAGCTTCGCTCCTCTCCTTCTAGGCAGGGAGCTAGAGCACCGCGAGAGTCGCGCAATGGGAGCTCGCGACGTGCGTATATAATATATAGGCAGAGCGTGCAGGCGAATATGAAACGAACCTGTCTTGTTAGCAGCCATGGGCCTTGTTGTCGGAAGGACAAGCTTATTCTACGGATCGGTGTGTAAAGCTGCTCTGACGCCCATCCGTGTACTACGTGTTGCTAACGTGGTACGGCTCGAAACCTGCTTCGCCAGGCTCTTTAAACAGCCTTGCCTTTTTTTTTCCCACAGATGGTCATAAAACGTTTACAGTGTGTCCCACTTCGCCTGTCCGCCGTAGGATTGCACGGCGTGGATGCAATTAGGCGCTTCTTCTATCTTCATATTTGTTAAAACAAAGTCTCTCACTGCATCTCTGTCGTGTGTATCATTTACAACGAGAAACTGACCGAGTTTCCCATTATTTCTCGTGGCGTGTATGTTGAAGTACGCCGTACTGCTCCTAAAATACAGGTACCCCAGTGAGCAAAATGATGCACCTTTTTCTGCCTCGTATTTTGGCGTTAGTATTTAAAAAAAAAAACTGGTTTGATTCCAACCACTCCTTTCTGATTCAAAAGTCCAGATTTAAAAAGATATGAGTGGGAAAGATAAAATGGAGGGACTGCACATGTTCCAGTTAAGGAGTACGTTATAAACTCTTTAGATCCAGTTCGGCCCGCGGAGCCTCACGTGGTTCAGCCCACAATGTCCTCGACTCAGATAAGAAACATCAGCATAAGCGCGCAAAATACTTTAACCCTTCCTGTTGTTGTTGCTTATCAGCTAAGGGCATCATGGAAACATAGTCTACCGTGAAACGCACCAAATATCAAAAATAAACCCCAGTGACAGAAATGTATGGGGAAAAAAATACAGGCACAATGAGAGAGTATGGTCACAAATTACACTCTAAGAAGTATTCCGGGGAAAACGGGAGTAACTGGGCAGTTAGTCCTAAAAAGGGCGCTTTCGTCCCTCAAGGGAGTAACTGCATGGATGTGCGTGCCGTGTGCAAATTTTGGAGAGTAAGTGTTTAGTCCCTGGTCGGAAAGAGAGCAACGGGAGGACGAACGGCAACAGTTACTCCCCATGTGCTCCGCTGTTTCCGTCCGCGTCGTGGAGTGATGCGGCAAAAACTGTATTGTCTATAAATCGTGAATAGTTCGAAGTTCGTGCACTGTTTATTGAACGACATACAAAGCAGCACTTTGCCTCTTCGTGAGAAAATTGCGTGAAATATAAAGTTGGAATGTGAAGAGCCGTGCCCTTAATGCGCGCACCATGAGTGAGCGATACACATTAAACGCGCAAGTCATTGACAGACTGCTAGATTTTGCTGGTCAATAGTACCTAAGTTCATTCCATTCCAAAAAGATTACGAACTCAACTGAAGCGATGTGTAGCTCAAACGGGACACACTAAGCGACAAAGCAATTGTCCGTCTCTGTCGTCTTATGTGCCCCTTTTGAGCTCGCTACACGTTTACATCGCGTAGTGCCTCAGTTTTAGGCCCCCTAAGAATACTCGGGTAGATTTCTTTTCGCACTCGCTTATGGTTGCAAGTACACTCAACGTTACACTCTCCCCGCACAGGATACACACAAAATGCCGAATCACTTGTACATTGCCGCACCTGCGTGCCGATGCTTAACCTGTCTCAATTTCCTACCCCGGTCAACCAATCTGCCGTGGTGCAGTGGTTAGAGTAGCTGACTTGTAAGCCCGAGGTCGTGAGTTCGAATCCTACTTTCGGGCACGTTTTTTTTTGCTTTTTTTTCAGCTCAGTGATCTTTTTTATTAGCGTATAAATGCCTAATTTCATTAATTCCACCTTTGCGGAGCATCGGAAATAATGGCCGTTACTCCCTTGAGGAGCATCGGAAAAGAGCAACTGTTAGTCCTCAGAGGAGTAACGGCATGGGGAGTAACAGTTCATCCCCTCGCACTTACCCCCTAAAGGGAGGAATGGTTGTGGCAGATCAGTTGCTCCCCAAAAGGAGTAACCTCAATACCCCATTTCCTCCTTTTCTTCTTAGAGTGTATTTGAAGGACCATTTCTCATTCAGTGATCCTTGTTGCAACTACAAGGTCTCATCAGCCTCGTCTCATCAAGAAAAGAAATCAGAAACGATAACTCATGTGAGAAATCACAGTTCCAGCTTCTCTGATTAATGGCGACTTTCCTCTCCTTCCAGCGCAGCCAATCGGACAGCTACTATAACTAACTCCAGTGCCTTCCGTCCCATATTCTCTCTCTCTCTCTGTTTCTCTCCCTCTCTCGAAGAATGTCCACCCGTTGCCGCACACTGTGTTTAGGCCTCCATGCGCCATATCTTGTGCCCACCGATTCTGACACTTCGCACGCACTGTTCACGCGTGCCACAAATTCACACACTTGGAAGTGCGAATTTAACAACTTGAAATGTCACAATAAGTTGCTTACCATATGCTAGGTTTGGCATAGACGGTCCAAGTACTTTTGTCTCCGAGACTTGTCCTGAATCGAGAATCCAGGTAGTCTAAATTTGTGCGTCGTATAAGGTGAGGACGGATCAGATGCGTCGCGAGCCGAGAAAACGATACGTGCACTGCTGCAGCTCCTGAAGTCGACAGACATCGGCAAGCAACTGTAGTTTCGATGTTTACCTCCGGACGAAGCGACACCTTCAGTGTTTTCTCTCCTTTCTTTCTTTTTATCCATTCCTCAATCCCATCTTTCCCCTGTGTTGGGTAGTAACAAGCACGTGCGTCCGGTTTACTACCATATCCTGCCTTCTTTTCTCTCTCTCTCTCTCTCTCTCTCTCTCTCTCTCTCTCTCTCTCTCGTGCGCGCGCGCGCGCGCTGTAGAAGGCTTAGATATATTGCGATAAACTACATTGGGAACTGTTATTTTCTTTTTATTCACCTCCATTTTCTCATTCACATGCACAAAAGATAAATTTGTGCCGTCCAAAGGAAAATTCGGACCGTGGAAGGGCTAGAGGTGTCTCGGACCCATCCAAAACGAAAAGCGGCGGCAGCTGGCAATCGCGGATAAGAAGGCGCTGTGCTAGAACGCGCTTCCCCAATCCCGCCGTCCTTGAATATAAAGACGCCCTCGAATCCCGCATAAAGGGCATTGTGGGCTTCTCCCGAACCACGTTCCGATTGCAGCGCGTCCCACTTTATGGGTCCCAACGAGCCTCAGTGCACACAGCCGGCCTAGAGCAAGCAGACGGAAGCTGGAACGCAAACAGACGTCGTTTTCGACGAGCGTGCCTCCGGAACTCGCTATTATGGAGCGCGTTGATCAATGAAGGGCTGGCGCGCCGTGATAAGCATTCGCGCGTTTTCTCGCTCGCCGACCGCGAAGTGACAGCCGACTCCTATACTTTTGCTGAGGCGAAGCTGCAACGTATAGGAACGGGCGGAGGCAATGCGAACTCATCTGCGGACGGTCTGGTGTCTGTGCAGCTGAAGGCATCTCCGACTGGCCTCTTCCAATCGCTCCGGCAGCGCTACATACAAAATCTCCTATGGAGGCGTTCGAGCGGTATTGCCCAGGACGTAAGCGGGCTGTAAAAGTGATAATAAGGCTCAGTTACCCATATTGGACTCAGCATAAGATGATGATAAAGCTTACCTCCTCTGCACAGCCATGGATAGCAATTGCGGAGCCCACTCAAGTGATCAGTCGAAGGCACCATTAGCATCGTGCGTCGGCATTTATTAAAGCGATGCTTTCTTTGCCGTTCGTTATTATTGTCAATTCATAGGCAAATAATTGTACTTTGTTCTCGGAACCCTGCCCTGTCTAAACCATATGCGTCTTACCATTGCCGTCATATGACATTGCAGTTACGGCACTTGTGGTTTTTCTCATCTAGTTTACACTCGGGTACGGCAACCGGCTGTGAAACCTTCACAAAACCCACTACGATGGTTTCTCCCTGGTTTCCAATCACGCAACATGCATGTGCGGACATACTAATGAATCAAACTTCCTTTTTCATAAGTTCTTTTCTCAAACGCTTCCACACAGGAGATACCACAGATATAAAGTGGACTGCGACCTCCCGTGCATGCCTGACGGAGTCGCGAAATAAAATTCAAAAGCAGCAGCAGACAAACAACAAACTAATGTTCATACATATACAAAAATATACGTATCTGCAGTACCAACTACACACAACACAAACTCGTAGAGGAACTTTCACTGACAATCACAGGCGGTAGTACAATCCAGTCGCCTTCAAAAAGCCCCGTTATATGTTTTTCTAATCTTTCATTTTCCGCATTCATGTTTGGCCTTTCCCGATCGCGTATTTGGAATATCCAGAAAGTACAACGCATGGCAACCGCAGCACCACGCTATTGGCTTACGAGCCTGCGGGACGCCGTGATGTCACCCCTAGCAACGGCGCCAAGCGATAACTCTCGTTCCCGGTGCTCTCCGTATAAAAATCCCTTACGTGACCTGATCATAGGTGCCTAGGGACAGGATCGTTTAGGGATTTTTGAGAAGGCATGATGGTGGCGCCGAGCGGCGCCGTGGTGTGTTCGTTCTCGGCGTGATCGTTCTCCGGCTCGCGCGGACGGTGCGTTGTTCAACGTTGCTTATGTGATCGTGCTTGCGTTGCTTGTGTGTTGGTGTTAGGTTCTGAGTTACTTGGCGGAAAGCCGCGAGTAGTGGTGGTGCGGCAGTGCGACTTTCGCCTCGGTGAGCTCTGGCAGTACAGAATCTGCGTTGTGTGACCCGTGCTTCCTTGACAATTGAAATGTCGAACTGGCCTAGCGCCTCGGCAGCGAAGTTCTACGAACCGCGATGTGGCGTCGCCGTGTCCGACTTTGCTTAACGGACATCGAGGGATGTGCTGCTCGCTACAAGTCATGTAAATGCAACTGCGTCGACCGCCCATGCACTGTTCAGCGCTGAATGTGTGTTAGGTGTGCTGTGCTTGATACGAGTTGTGCAGCCGTGCAGCGGGGGGTGGTGGAAGAACAGAATGGCTTAGGGGTCTCCATTTGCACGTTCACAGATATGTGCTCCCGTTTTGGTCTCATTAGCGGCTGTCGCGGGATTGTGGTGTGCTCCTTGCCTAGGATGAAGTTTACGATGCTAACACACAGCATGTTCACGTTTTTCCGTGCTATATGTCATTTGCATGACGACCGAGTTGAAAACAAGGCATATGTCTGTGTTGTTCGCATTTGTGTGTTGTAAATTACTTCCTACTGTGGAAGTTCTGGCAGTCTTATTACGCAAGGAGTGCGAACGTAAACATATAAACATATTTCTGTGTGTCTGAAATTTTGAATTTCCTATAATAGCCTTTACGACTGATAAGCGGGCTACACAGCCTGTGTGAATCAGCTACCTTTTGTTGCGACCCTCTTCCATGTGGTAGACTGATGCATGGTGCGCGTTTATTTCTGTACTGTTGTAAAAACTATTTGTTTATTCACCCAATACAAATGTACTGCTTCTTCGCCGCAGTACATTTTAGTTACGCGCTGAAGGATACTAAAGGTGGGAGGGGACCGCTATCACCCAGCATAGTATGTCCACTCAGGCGACCTGAGAGGCGGCGGTTGCGCGAGTGTATAATTAAAGAACTCTTTTTATGTCCAGTGACAGTGGCCCCTTTCCACTTTTAGTATGCTTCACCGCAGTACATAGGTGTATTGCGAAAAAGGTAATCTTAAAAAGCTCAATTATGCAACGTTTCTTTCGTAGCTTGCTACACTGCAATACAGGGGTGTAGCATCGTGCAGTAAAGCATACTAAGAGTGGAAAGGGCACATAGGTTTACTCATTATCTTCAATTGTGATATAATTTGCAACTGCATCTGTGCTCTTGGTAAGCTTTATTGACAATTCTTTGTACATTACAAATTCATATTGCCGGGAAGCTTACTAAGGCACATTCGCCATTTTGTAATGCATTATTCACCTTCAATGCAGGAGCACAATGCGGATTCATGCCTATGCTTCTGGCTGGACTGCACGTGCTCTTTGAGAATTGATTCGTTGTTCATAAGTGCACTGGTACTTACTCTAAACTGGAGGGCTGAAGTTGATACGGAAGCACAATTTTTATTAAGGGGACAAGATGTTGCCAAGGTGGTTGTAGCACAGTTTTTTTCTTCCAGGTACCTTTTCTACTAGAAGCTTCCATTGCAGTGTTTCGAGCCTCTTTGAGCCAGCACATAGTGTATATAAAAATCGGACACCGATTGGGAACATCACCTATGCTCTCTGCAGTAAGCTGCGCACAGAATAAGTTCATGCCTATCTATAGAAAAAAATGTAGCATGACCAGACAAAATAAAAGGGGGTGGGCTGCAGCAATACTAAGTGTTAAATGGTGCCTTATCCTTTCTGTTGAGTTTTCTGTTTTGTGCTTTTTATTATGGATCCTCCACAGTAACCATTAGATTGCCGAACGTGAGCTTGTTGGTCTCAGATCTCATGGTTGTTACTAACAAAACAGTGTGATAAATAAACAAGGGCTTGGAGGCATCCTGTCACCTTGCTTATCTCATGGTGTTGCTTCATGAGCACCGTGAGCCTCCAGACCAACTAGGAAGGGAAATTTGTTGCAATCACTTCAGAACTGTATTGCAACCAAACGAACAGTGCTCTCAATGACAACTTTTGGACAGTAGAATGCTTGCACCCAGCAAAGTCTAAGAAGAAAGCATTCAGGATGTGCAAGTGGGCCTTTTGAAGCTGGCATCATTGCTGAAGGGGCTTTGCCTGCTGCCCTCTTTGTGGATACACAAAGATGATTTCCTCTTTGAGAGGGATTGTTTCAGATGTCGTTACATGGCAACAATGCTGGGTGTATAGTAGCAGAGAAGCTTGTCTTTGCCCACTGTCAATAATATGTTCCTTTTCCAGTGCCCCTGTGGAAGTGCCTACTTTTTGGACACAAAGTGCTCTCCATGCATGCATTTTTAGCTTGTAAAGATGTCTATTATCCTTTGCCTCAAGCTGGTCCTTGATGTCACCCAAGAAGGCATTGCGGAGTATGGAAATGCGCACTTACATATCAGTGTTAATGCCAGTGAAACCAGATTAATAGAGCTGCCGTTTATTTCTGTCCACTCCATCTTCATCCAGTTACAATGAACAGTTCTTTGTCCAAACAGAAGGCATATGTAGTTGGTCTTGCATAGCCTGCGCACTAAGACTTATTGGCGTGCCTGAGAACCTTAGCAGTGTCTATATGCAAAAACATTCTGATGTGTTGATGACTTTCTTCTCTTTATCACACTTTGCCTGATGAAGCCAGCAACTTGGTCAATTAGATGTTCAACAGGCTTCCCATTAGTTTTCCCAGCGTCTCCTTTACCAGGGTGTTGCTCATAGATATGTTTTCTTGACCTTGCACTGCACTTAAACCATGGCCACACCTGCTGAACCCATAGTATGCGAACAGAAAAGTGCTATACATCACGTTGCTCCAAACTCATGACATGTGCTACAAGGCCTTGAGGAACACCCTCATTAATTTCCGCCCTCATCATACTGTATGAAGCTTCGCATGACAAGTGTGACAATTAACATCTGCTGGTTTTTCAGTGCTATTCCTGTCCAGCTTGCTAAAAGCTATCCCGAGTGTTTCAAAAGCAGGACTGCTGCCGGACAAGAAATGCATAAAGCAAGGGCAGCTATAACCATATATGTCACACAAAATGAAGGCCACCGAGTGTACAAACGGTTTAATTCATATCCAACAAGCTTGGTTCTCTCTTTGCAAGTGAGCAAACCCAACGCCCCAAAGACATGGCCTGTGACAAACTATGTGCCAGATGCTGTGTCCCCTGCAAAGCGGAAGATGTGTACAAGATCCTGACACCTGCAGTGGCTTCTACACTGGGCAAACAGGCTACTATAACAACGACCGCCTCTACTAATATGCTAATAACATGAAAACGGGCAGAAATTTGGCTATTCATTGGGCCCAACTGCAGGTGCAAGCCACTCTTCCACCATATGTGTGTTGTTCACAGGAACTGGAGCTATACAAATGCAGACAAAAACAATGATGTTTGAAAGTATTTGAGTTGAACTATATTCTGCACAAACAGTGCTACTTGCAGCGCTGGTACCTTGTAGCTACAATTCATGGCTGTCCCACCATGCAAAGGCACTATTCTTGAATTATTAACTTCTATTTATATTTATGGTGGCCATATATTGCAAGTACATATCCACATTGTGTGCAATATGGTTAAATGATGTCAACTATGATAGCCATTCCTAATCTGAGATGCAACAAAAGAACTAATATAGGCAACAAATTGTAATCCAAAAAGACAACCTGTGCACAGGATAAGTGACAGACTTCCTTTTATTGAACAAAAGTCACGTGTCACACGTCACCAGCAGTGGGTAGCGAACTTGCAAGCTTGGGTGACAGAGGCAAAACTTAGCAAAATGCTACACTTATACTCAAATGTAAAACGGCCTATGACACAATAAACGACATTATATTGTACTGAATGAAAGGGCAAGACTCCATCCAAGAACACATTATGGCACCACATAATTGACATGGTGTAAAAGATGTTAACATGCCCTCCCCATAAAAAAAGAAACACTGAAAACATGCCTTAAAAGGCAATGTGCAGCGTCTGAAAGCAAGAAAAAACAACCCAAAAAAGGTTTAGCTAAGTCTTTCAATGATTAAAATTGTCAAACTGTTGTCACTTCCTTATGAATCTGCATTGTGTACTAGGGTGTTCTGATAAGGCAGTTTCAGCAAGTGTATTGGAAAGCAGTGTTCCCAGTCTGTGTCCAATATTTCGAATTTAAAGAGGGTCAGGCTGCCTTTCAAAGATGTACATTTTAGTTTATAAAACAGAAAAAGGCAAGCAAAATTGCTGTGCTTTAGAAATTCACTTAAAGCAGTGCTCTTAAATTAAAGTATTAGCTTGCACAATGCCATTATAACAGCTTTCCACCTCTAACATTATTTATCCCAGTTGTAAAAAGATGGGAATTTCTTTTTGAACAGAACTTTTTAAACTATATTTAACAGGCGAACCAAATACATTATAAAAGTGGCATTTCGCATCTGCAACAACTTCAATGTACTTGAAATTCAGCATATTGGGACATGGAGGAAGCCATAAAAATGCAATAACGGCCAGAGAGAGTTCTCTGCAATTAGGTGAAGAAATTGGCACATACCTGCAACATTTATTGATATCTAGAGTGAACTTTAACTTCCAACACAATATAGGCTCTTTCGGGACTGTTTATAACGTTTTGTGCCAGCGCACGTACTTTAAAAAACTATTCAGTGCTTTCACGCCGTGTCGATGTATGCCGAATTGCATTAACAGGACGTGAGCAGCACAGTAATCGCAAGGGCGTTTTGTTTCCACTTGAGGGCATCGCGCTGCGTATCATTAGTAGTAGTGGTGGAATACGACTCCATCTCACAGGTTCCGATCTTGTCGGCATGGCTTTCGCCCAGCGATCCTCGCAGCGTAAACTGTCGCACCGGCGTAGGTCCCGATTCCTATCAATCGGCAGGGCGGAGAGGGCGCTTCGATGGATGGGACGGAAAGTCGCGTCACCCTCGGCTCACGACCGCGCCAGCACACAGTTACGCCAGTTTCACGTAGCCGCGTCTGCGTTCCAGCCACGACAAAATGTTGGCCACGGCGTTGGCCACGACCCACAACAAGCTACGCGAAACCGCTGGTGATGAGAGTACGTTGTTAGGCATGACGCCACGGCGCGTCCCCGCAGGCGGCAGCCAATAGCGTGGCGCTGCGGTTGCCATGCGTTGTCCCTTCTGGATTTTCCAAATACGCTTCCCGATCCCCGAGTGTAGGATAGCCAACATCGGGCACGAACTTGGTTAACCTCCCTACTTATCCTCTTCCTTCACTCCTCTGTCTATCTACATTACAATCTACATTGCAAAGCAACACAACACAGATCAAGTTGAAAGCCCAACGCAGAAGAAAAGCCAAGGCCGCGTGCGGAGAGAATGCGGGTGAAAATTAACCGAAACGAAAACTCGAGCTATTTTCGGACGGAGCCCCAGACATCAACAGCACGCCCAATAAGCCGGCGTCACGGTCACGTGAACGCCCTTGCCAACATCATTACGTACATATACGTGGCAAGGCCGCCGGCATAATCCTCCTCCGCCGCGCAGAAGCAGCTGCATCGGCGGCGCGTATAAGAGGAAGAAAACGGGCGAGCCACGCATGCACTCCACCCATCAGCCCCGCGAGAGAAGCTACGACCGAGACGTTGCATGCGCGGACGACGACGAAGCCGGTCCGAAAACTCCGTGAAAAATTGTCACGCACGTCGCCGATGCTTGTGCTGCTGCTGCTGCTGCTGCGGCGTTTATATAAAGCGGCGCAGACTAGAAGGGTCGGGCGGCAGAAGATGAAAACAAAACGCCCGTTCAGGCGCCGCGCCGCGGGAAACAATAAGAGAAAAAATGAAAAGTCGAATTACAGCGCAGCCAACGCGCTCTCTCAGCCTCATCGAGCACACGAAGGAGGAAATGTCGGAAGCGCTGGAACAAAACGGGGCTGCTGATCTTGCTGTCCTTCTCCTTTTCTTTTTCTTCTTGCGGGAAAGAAGCGAGAGGAAAGAATAACCTTGGCGCGGAACGAGCTGCTTTCCGAAAAAGGAAAATCAGAAAAGGAAAAGAAAGGAAGACTCGACGTGAGAGGTTAATGAGATAACACAACAAATTTGTAAAATAAAAGAAAAATAAAGTTAAGCGTTCGTTTCGCGTCTCCGCTCCTCTCGGAAACCCTGCAGAGAAAGGCAACTCCGAAGAAGAGGGCTGAAACGAGGGGTAAAAAAAGGAGAGAAGGCGATGGACAACCAGCGAAGTGGGGTGATAGAAAATGAACGACTGGACGCTTGAGAGAAGCAGCGAAGTACAGGCGAAGGGTTCGCCTGTACTGCGCTGTCCCTTTCTCGGCAGCGCAGCTCTGTCTTGCAGGAAAGACTCAGGTGCGAACGCTAACAATCGTGCACTCTGTTCGGCCTCCAGAGTGTCAAGGTGATGCGCAGGTGCTGAAAGCGAGAGATTGAAAACGTGGCTGAAGAGAACGAAAAAATATATATATACATTCGTTGGGGCGTGGGGAAGGTTGCTAACTTTTCCCTATAGCTCGTTGCACTTTGCCGCTCCAGCCGTGACTAATGCCCGAGTTGTGCGCTTGTTTTGGTGCTTTTCCAGCACTGTTTAATGCGCTGTTGTGGCAAGTCTTGGCGATTTCGTTTTATACCTATTCTCTTCTGTTGCACGCGTATTGCTGTGAAGTGAGATTACAGCAGAAAGTACCTTGGCTGCTCCATTTCTATCTGTCCAACAGCTAAACATAAAATTTAAGTTAAAGAAGCGCTGCTGCTCTACAGCTAAAGACAAAACGTAAGCATGAATAATAAATAAACGGCTGCTGCAAGGCAGATTATAATGAATGAAACTACCTCCTCTTCAAGCTCGCGATAGTACAGCATCGTTCGAATTACGATCGTGAACGCATCGTGAACAAAAGAAGAGGAAGAAAGTTACCAACAGACGAGAAGAAAAAGTGTATGCGTCCAAAGGGTTGCAGCAAATTCTATTGCATGGTATTTTTCACCATAGTCACTCGCAATTTATTCATTCCGGGCTCCGCACGCGCGAGCAGTGGTCTTTCTTTCTTTCTTTCTTTCTTTCTTTCTTTCTTTCTTTCTTTCTTTCTTTCTTAAAGCGCGCGCACGTGCGTGTCTTTGCATGCGTGAACTATTTCAGGAGTACTTGGGCTTTCTTTGCCTCCCTCGAGGCTGATTTCATGCTTTATTCTGTTGGAAGCTTGTTTTACTTGCATGGAAATTGTTTTTGAGCAACAAAACGTTAAAATAAATCGCGGTTCCCACAGTGCAGCAACAAAAAAAAATCCTCCCTTTTTTTCGTCGATAGAATATTTTACTCTAGCGTTGCCGGTCAAATAAGACCTTCTAACAGGTTGTCACCGGTCGACCCGTACCGTTACTCTCCCATCCAGCTGTCAGCCGCGTCCGCCCTAGTTACGTCCAAGCTAGAACCTTGGCTCGAGCTAGTGGGTCGTTCGCACAGCGAAGGGCACTGCGCAGCCTGAGAACAGAATGCGATGCGACATTAAAGAAAAAAACTGACAGGGCCAAACAAGAAAAATGAATCCCTGGAGGACGGAGACCCGAAGACAGTGTAAGCGAACAAGGGGATGTCTCGGCCCGGATCCAACGCTTCGACAAATGGACTTGTCGAAACGCCCCGAGGAAAGTAAGAGGTGGTGTCAATAGACATGGTGTGTCTATGACGAGTTTTCGGCTCCGCAATTGCTTCCGGCGGTAAGCAAAGAAGCATAGCCTCGGTGATCATTTTCTGATGCTCAGAGGCAACCATCAGAGGGACTGGGTGGACACCACCCAGTCCCCATATCGAAACGTTGGCGAGTCCACTGTCGATAGAAACTGGTAGAACCAGCTCCGCCGCGCGCATATGCATTGTATACGTTTCACGGGCGGTAACCACTATATGGCAGAGCGGTGTCAATGCGGCAAAAACCAAGCGACTTTCGCTTAACAAGAGAAATGACTGCCACCTGCATCCTTGAGATGAAGACTTATATGGAAGGCCTCGGTTAATGTTAATGGTGGGACGTTGTTTATAGGCGATCTCCACCGCCTCGCCAGCGCACCGGCAAACTCCGCGCCTACGGTGTGCAAGGCCACTCGACTAGCACGTGCCGCACGAACGACAGCTAGCGTTTTTAGAGGGAGAGAAGAAGGAGGGGTCACGTTCATTTGGCGCGCTTTCTTGGCTCAGGACGCAAGGCGTGCGCAGACCGTCGGGACTTTTTTTCTTTAACCTAACGACCATTTCCGCTGCACTTTGTATCAAGGAGTTTCCTGCAAACATTACTTGAGAGAACTCAGGCGCCACAGTCGGGAAGCTGCGAGTATGGCGATTCAGCCAGCGCGGAAATGATGGATAGTGTCTACGTGGATTTGCCTTATCTTGGGCCTTCTGGCTACAAACGGATTTTGTCACTTTTCAAACTGCTCATTTTCGGTGAAACACTGCGTTACAACACGAATAATAAGCAAGGGTTATGCATGTGCAGCTGATACTTAATTATTGCCTTGCCGTGCTTAGAAAACTACGATTGCTGGAACAAAAGAATTTAGAAAGACGAAGCATAACACGCAGTTGCATCAAGAACGTCTGAAGCCATGCAAGCCCGACGATTAGAAAAACCCACGCACTGTGTATACACATCGTTCCCGCGATAACTGAACGATCACAGCGCCAGAGTTAATTCACCCTAAATAATGATTTTTGTAGGAAACTTTATACGAGCTTTATGCAACGTTCCCTTAGGCGCCGCCAGGCAATGTCGGTGGCACCTAAACACACAAACGACGAGCGGAGAAAGTCGACTTCGCTTTGGCCCGCCGTATTATATCGGCACGATTTACGAGCGCCGTCTGTATATACGCGTGTACACGGTCGTCTGGTTTCGACGCGATGCGCTTATAATTTACGAGCACCTCGTGTGCACGCGTACGCAGCGTAGATCGATTCTCGTCACTTTCATTGCACCCTCCGATCCTATATACTATTCGACCGCGTCGCGAGATAGTACCCTGGGGAAGGAAGACCCTGCTTGGCCGCAGCTTTTTATTTTTCTTTTTTCCTTAAAACGTCCTTCGGGAGTCGCAAGGAAATACAAACAATGGCGACGCCGTGACGTCGCCCGCTAGTGCAGTCAACGACGACGACGACGAGGGGGGGGGGGGAATAAACAAAATCGCGACGACGTAACACGCCGCTGCTCCTTCCGAACCGTGGATCGACGTTTTGCGGAGGCCAGCGCTTCCCTTTCTGCGATGCGCGTTCGATGTATACCATATAGTTTCATATTGCATAACTAGAGGGAAATCTGGCGCTGCAATCGTTCAACCATCATGGGAATGATGGGAAGTACAGGCTT